>NW_028248881.1:0-120644 GCF_964263255.1 Lissotriton vulgaris | reverse complement strand
TCATTGATTATTTAATTTACCTGGTGAGTGGGACATATAAGTAAGTATGGGTGAAATTTGCGAATTCGCGTTCCGCTAATTCACGTGAAAGTGAACTCGCAATTCGCAAAAGCCGCGATTTCGTGCGAATTTGCGAATTTGTTTTTTTTGCGTGTTCGCAAGGATTTTTGCCAGTTCGCGAGGGTTTTTTACAAGTTCGGGAACGCAAATTTGTGTGGACGCAACGGTCACGACCATGTTGTTTCTACGTGTCCAGCCTCTTTGCGACACTGTGGTTCATTGCGGCCACCGTCCGGTTCATCACTGCCACCCTCTGGTTCACCACTGCCACCCTCTGGTTCATCACAGCACCCTCTGGTTCACCACTGTCACCCTCTGGTTCACCTCTGTCAACCTCTGGTTTATCACAGCACTCTCTGGTTCACCCCTGCCATCCTCTGGTTCAGCACTGTCACCCTCTGGTTCATCACTGCCACCCTGTGGTTCACCACTGCCACTCTCTGGTTCACCACTGTCACTCTCTGGTTCACCACTGTCACCCTCTGGTTCACCATTACCACCCTCTGGTTCACCACTTTCACCCTCTGGTTCACCCCTGTCACCCTCTGGTTCATCACAGCACTCTCTGGTTCACCACTGCCACCCTCTGGTTCACCCCTGCCACCCTCTGGTTCACCACTGCCACCCTCTGGTTCATCACAGCACCCTCTGGTTCACCACTGTCACCCTCTGGTTCACCCCTGTCACCCTATGGTTCATCACAGCACTCTCTGGTTCACTGCTGCCACCTTCTGGTTCACCCCTGCCACCATCTGGTTTGGCACTGTCACCCTCTGGTTCACCACTGCCACCCTGTGGTTCACCACTGCCACTCGCTGTTTCACCACTGTCACTCTCTGGTTCACCACTATCACCCTCTGGTTCACCACTACCACCCTCTGGTTCACTACTGCCACCCTCTGGTTCATCACAGCACCCTCTGGTTCACCACTGCAACCCTCTGCTTCAAGACTGCCACCTTCTGGTTCATCACTGCTATCCTCTGGTTCATCACCCTCTGGTTCACCACTGCCACCCTCTGGTTCATCACTGCCACCCTCTGGTTCATTACTGCCACCCTCTGGTTCGCCACTGCCACCCTCGGGATCATCACTGCCACCCTCTGGTTCATCACCGCCACCCTCTGGTTTGCCACTGCCACCCTCTGGATCATCAATGTCCCCCTCTGGTTTACCACAGCACCCTCTGGTTCACCAGTGCCACCCTCTGGTTCACCACTGCCACCCTCTGGTTCATCACTGCCACCCTCTGGTTCATCACTGCCACCCTCTGGTTCATTACAGCCACCCTCTGGTTCACCACTGCCACCCTCAGGATCATCACTGCCACCCTCTGGTTCATCACTGCCACCCTCTGGTTTGCCACTGTCACCCTCTGGATCATCATTGTCGCCCTCTGGTTCATCACTGCCACCCTCAGGTTCATCACAGCACCCTCTGGTTCACCAGTGCCACCCTCTGGTTGATCACTGCCATCCTCTGGTTCATCACAGTACCCTCTGGTTCACCACTGCCACCCTCTGGTTCATCCCTGCCACCCTCTGGTTCATCCCTGCCACCCTCTGGTACATCACTTCCACCCTCTGGTTCAGCACTGCCACCCTCTGGTTCATCACAGCACCCTCTGGTTCACCACTGTAGATTATTGGGGGAAAGCATACCTGCCCAGCCTCAACTGAGATGAATTAATTTGGAGCTGGTTATTGTGTCTCTGAATTTGAGCTTCAAGTCTGGCACCTGCTTCCTTAGCTGTAAGTGCTTCCTGTTGCAGTTTATTTTTTTTTACAGGAGCATTGTGCCATACTTGTAACTATTCTCTGACCTGCTTTGAAGGTCAGAGCAGGGTCAGAGAATCGATGCAAGTAGGCAACTGAACTTTGGAGGAGCCCCTCAGGAAGCAGTACAGGGAATGGTTACAAATTAGCTTGAACTTTTGCATCTACTAAGAGCGCTTTCAGTTTTGCAAAATTAGTTTTTCTGCAATTTCGCGAGATTCGCGGGGCGCGAATTTGCGCTAAATCGAACTCGCAATCCGCGAATTTGTGCAACTTACCGGATTTTTTTTTTGCGTGTTCGCTGGGTTTTTTGCGTCTTCGCAAGCCGCTTGCAGCGCAACGACCGCAAAGTTAGCCATGTGGTCGTACATGGGCGTGGCCATCTTGTGCGCGTTGCGTATTTCTGGTTCCGGGCGCTATTGGCAATCTCGCGTTGTGCTATTACGAGTTCGCCTGTGTTTTTGCGTGCTCGCGGACAAAATATCGTGCAAACTTACCCATGCGGTCCTCTATGGGCGCGGCCATCTTGTTTTTCATTCATTGCTATGGTTTTTGGGCATGCTACCTTTCTCGCCATCTTACATCTTTGTAGTCCTATGTTTTTCTGAACTTTTTTTTGCTTATTATCTATCTCTACAATTTCCTTTATCTATATTTAGTGGTTTTTTTTACTTTTTGTTACTTTATTACTTACTTGATTTCTTTCGCTCTTTCTCTTAGTTTTTTTTCACGCCTATTCTTCTTTCTTTTTTCTTGTGCCCAGGACCATGGCAAAGGGAGCCGACAAGGGCAAGGGGAAGGGCCCAGCACCCCGTACCCGGCTCCCTTGCGGGCATTTGAGGGGGGAGGAAGTCCAGGCCAGGGAGATCTTCTCTGCGGTGGAGGTGGCCGCCTTGATGGTTTTTGTCCAAGTCCACCTCCCTAAGACCGTGGCAGCAGGTGGGCGAATTGCTTCCGATTACGGCCTCCGGGAGCGTCGCCAGCTATGGGAGAAGGTGGGCCGGGGCATGTGGAAGGAGTCTGGGGTCCGGCGCACCTACCTTGCAACCAACGCACCGGTGGACTGACATCCTGGACAGGGAGCATGACATGCTCGACCTGCTAGGATTGTAGATCCCTGGCCTTGGTAAGTAGCTATTTAATAACTACTTTTTTTTCTTTTTCTCTGTTATATTGCTAAACTATTTTTTTCCTGAAGAGTACGAATGCTGCTAATTCACTTACATTGCAGGTAAATTCATCTTTAAATAGCTTCTGTCATTGCAGGTGCTCGCCTGGTTATTGGCGTTGCTACTATGCTTACTTGTTTGAAACTTTTTACTCATTTGAGAGCATTACTGCGTAATGTTAGAGACAGTAGATTCAAGTCTAGTACTTCTTTATACTCCTGCTGCTGCCACTTTGAAGAGATAGTGCTGGATTGATACGTTGAGTATATTATTTATTACTTGTTATAGGACACTTGTTAGTGGTCTGCAATCATGATGACGGACTGTGTCTGTCACGCGATGTCTCGTGCTGCTGAGTGATCGCAGTCGTAGTAGAACCTTTTTGTTGTTGGTGTAGTTAGTGAATTACATAAGTTTCCTATTAGACGGTCTGCAAATCCTGCAATACTATACTACTATCCTCCTAGTTGACCAGATCAGATGCAATTGTTAATTTGTTTCCCCAACATAATTTTAGATTGTGTTCAAAGAAATCAAATATTTCCAAAAAAAACAATCATCCATGTTGTGTTTCTTTATTTCATGTTCACCAGCACCTCCCAGGGGCAAGGCGCCGGCGGCGAGTGAGACTCCGGTGGAAAAGGTGGACAGGATCAATCCCTTGCAAGCTCTTCTGCTGGCCCCAATAAGTTGTTCTATTGTTATATTAATACTTATACTTCCCTAACTTTTACAGCTCCTATTCATTACAAACTGTTTTCTAATAAATATATGTTTTACAAAATATTCTTTGATCTTCTTCTAATGTAGACTACTTTCTGCATTATTATCCTGCCTCTACCATCACTCTCTGTGCTACTACTATTTACGATTATGAGTCGGTCTGTGGAGGTTAGCTAAGCTTGCCAGTCGGCAAACTGTGTGAAACAAAACTCGGATCCAGCAATAGCTCTAGGCACTGATGCAGTCCTCTGGGTTGCCCTTGCTGTCTATTCCAGTCTTCTTAATGTAAGTGCTTTGACAATTTCCAACAACAAAATGTCATTGTTTACACCAAGTAAAAGGTAGCAGTTGCCTTTTTGATTTGAGAGGAGCTCATCCCATCCCGCTAGTGTTTTAGGGACTATTCTTTTTTTTTTTTTTTTTTTATTTAGATTTCCCCCCCCCCACTTTTTCTGTTAAATCCAATACAATTTTTACAGTACAGAATTTTGTTTTCACACAGTAATACATATATAATACAACCATCTTCATACCTGAAAAAAAAAGAGAAAACAGAAAAATGGAGAAACAAGACAAAACAGAATCTGAAATAGCCCATAAGGAGCCAGAAACAAGAAAACGGAGAAGTATGTCAACTCCCATAATTTTTAGTTCTATCTGCTCTTCCACTGCTCGATGGGGAGCCAAATCTTACCCCCCAATATTCTTGCCCTTCTGCCTTTCCTATCGTAGATAGCTTTCTCCAGATTATATATGTATAGTATCTTTGCTATCCACATCTGAAACGTCGGTGCCGATTTATCTTTCCAGGCTTTCGCAATGATAAGTCTAAAAACTGCTGTGACCAAAAACAAAAATTCTGGGTGTATATTATTATCTCCTATACTGATGCCTAATATTGTCAATTCGTCCGTTAATTTAGCTTTTAACCCCAGAGAATTCTCCAAAAATTCCTCTATTGCCAATTTTAAAGTATAAAGCTGTGGGCATTGTGAAAACATGTGAGTGATGTTAGCGCTCGTTGAGTTACAGCGCGGACAAGTTATTCCGGTGCTACCCCCCATTGTGCAATTCTAGCTGGTGTATGATATAATGAGTAAACAGTCTTGTAATGTTGGGTTTGTAATGTTGCTGAGCATAGAACGGTTCTACCTAGATCTAATGAGGCTTGAAGTGCTTCAGGATAGGCCCTTACTTGTTCCACCCATTTATTGCTATATTTCTCCCTATCAACTGTTTTGTATACCTGTAATTCTGCATACTATTGTCTAATTGAGCACTGTAAACTGCTCCCCAGATAGTCCATTATCCTGCAACTTGTCATTCCTACTGATCCCCCCTGTTTTGTATGAAAGTAGCTTCTTACTTGTAAATATTTAAAGAAATTGTTCCCAGGTATTTTAAATCTATGTTGGATATCTTGAAATAGTAGGAACCCTCCTTTCACATCCAACATGTCTCCTAGTTTCTTGATTCCTCTGCCATCCCACTCTTTCATGACGACATCCCTAAAAATCTCTGCCGGAAGCTCGCTATTCGTGTATAACCTCAAGTATCTATTATACCTTCCCAATCCTAACTTCTTCTTGATTGCCCTCCAAATTTTGTATACTGCACTCAAAGTCTTAAACCTTGTATGTTTAAAGTAGGCGAAATCCACTGTTGTAACTAAGGCATTCTCTGCCATTTTTCCCAACAGTGCTTCGTAGACGTTCTCTGGGCATGCTCCCTCATCCTGTTGATCACTTCCTCCTAAAAGCCCCTTAGAGTATTGCAGAACTGCCGCCCAATAGTAAAATCTAAAATACGGTGCCCCCAACCACCCTTCTCCCTTGATAGTGTCTGAAATCTATACGCCCTACGTGTCTTCCCCTGTGCCCAAATTAATCTATTCAATGTTGATTCTATTCTATTAAACCATGTGCCATCAAAGAATAAGGGAATTGCTCTAAACAAGTATAAACATTTTGGGAAAGTAACCATTTTAATAAAATTAATACGACCCATTAATGTCAGATGTAGATTGTTAACTCTCTCCATATTTCTTTTAACCTTCCCTAACGATGGTTCCATGTTAATCTCTACCAGTTTCCCTAACTCCGCGGTCACCCTGACTCCCAAGTACGTTGCTTCCGGGACTACTCTTGTGTCTACAAATGTTGAGTATCTATTCTGTACTACTTGTGTCTTCCCTCTATTTATGAGATACCCTGAGAACGCGCCAAAATTTCTCGCCTCCTGTTCGATTTCTATCAGCGCCCCCTCCGGTGCTGGTGTTGTGATAGCCACATCATCTGCATAAGCAAATAGTTTGTAGTCTTTCTCATGCAATGTAACTGGGGGGATCCTGATATTATCTGTGAGTCTTCTTAAGAACGGGTCCAGATATATGGCAAATAACAGAGGCGAGGCTGGGCATCCCTGTCTGGTCCCACGCCCAATCTGTACCGTCTTTGAGTAGGATTTATTAATTCTTATCCTAGCAGTAGGGTGTTTATAAAGTGCCTGGATTGCTGAAATAAATCCCTTACCTATGCCTGACCATTCCATGGCTTTCCATAAATAAGCCCAAGAGACCCTGTCAAAGGCCTTCTCGGCGTCCAGAAAAATCGCCGCGACAGGGTCTCCTGAAGCCTCCGCTACATCTAAAATAGTGATCATCTGCTTGGTATGTTGGGTAGTCCCTTTACCAGGTATAAATCCATGTTGTGCCGGGGATACCACTCTCTCTATAACCTTGCTCAGCCTATTAGCTAATGCTTTAGAAAATATCTTAGCGTCAGCATTTAACAAAGTAATTGGCCTATATGAGCCTGGTTCTGTTGGAGGTTTATCTTTTTTTAGGATCACTATAATGTCCGCGTTGGCCCATGATTGTGGGACTATTCTACCCCCTTGTGCCAGGCAGCAGATTGCCCACATGTCCTTACCTAACACCTCCCAAAAGGTTTTGTAGAACTCTGCAGGTATCTGGTCTTGTCCTGTTGCTTTGCCCAATGGTAGATTAAATACTGCATCTCTTATCTCCTGAACCGTTAACTGCTCGTCTAACTTATCCCTCTCCTCTGTGCTTAACCCAATCTGTTGCCTTTGTAATAAATATTTCGTGCTTTCTTCTTCTAGATTTCCAGTGCTTGTATCTTGTTCATATAAGACCTCATAAAACCTCCTAAACACCTCCTGTACCTCCTCCACCTTGTTTACAATTGTCCCAGTACTATCCCTGACTTCTTTTATCTCCCCTGCTGCTAACGTTTGTCTGGTTCTAATTGCTAGCAGATGGCCAACCCTCTCATTAAATTCGTAACACTTCTCTTTTTTTGCTAGATAGTTCCTTGCTGTCTTCTGCGCCAATGTAGTGCCTGTTTCTGCTTTCTGTGTTTCCAAAGCCAGTAAAATCTGTTCGAACGGTTCTTGCCTACTTACTGCATCCACTAGAGCCTCTTCTAGTACCACCAAGATTCTAATCTCCTCTTCTGTTTTCTCCTTTTGCCTTTTACTTCTTGCTATTGTATAACTTAGTGTCTCCCCTCTTATACCTGCCTTAAAGCTATCCCATACCACATCCGCTGAAGCCGAGTACCTATTCATATCCCAGAAATGTGTTATCCAAACTTTAATTCTTGTAGTGTACTCCTTCTCTTTCAGCAACCCTCGTTCGAATGTCCATGTAGATCTTAGTATTTCTTTGTTTTGGGGGACTGATATACTTAGGACCAACGGATTGTGATCTGACACTATTCTGGGGAGCCGTTCTATTCTGGTTCTGCCTACAAGTGAGCTAGAGATAAAAAAGTAGTCCAATCTGGCTATAGTTTTGTGTGGAGCTGAATAGAAAGTGCTGCCTGTACCCACTGGATTCGCTTCCGCCCACATATCCACCAGCGCATTATGACAAACAAAATTTTGTACAGCTCTGCATATCTTTTTTTTCCTTCCAAGGTATCTACCCCCCTTCTTATCAGTTAGGCCATCCAAGCCGTTAATGTTAAAGTCCACACAGCATATCACAGGTTCTGGCCATAATGCTAATTCCCCATCCAAAAATTCAATTAATTCAGCTTCATCATCATTTGGACCATACAGTGAGATAAGTGTACATCTTCCTACAATAGTTTCCATATCAAGCATTACCCATCTCCCATCACAATCCTCCTTTTTCTTTTTAACTTTTGCAGTGCCTTTTCTAGCCAAGACTGCCACTCCCTTGCTTCTCCCTTCCTGTCCTGTATAAGCAAGAACCTCAAAACCCATTTGATCCAACATAAACTTGTCCTTGACAGCTACATGTGTTTCCTGTAAACAAATTATATCGATTTTCCAGAAACGTAGTAAAGCAGCCAGCTTTTGTCTTTTCTCCCCGTTATTTAGACCACAGATGTTAATCGTAATTATCCTGATTGCCATAACTCATATTTTGCTTTTACCATCACTTCAACTGCCCTCTCAAAGCTAATCACACATTTTCTCTCTTCCTTATAACTTTTGCAAATCTTTACTATACTACTACATCAGCCATCACCCGTGCTCCATCTCCCCCCGCAACCCCCCCTTTTGTAGCCCCCCTCCCAGACTGCTGTCCCACCCCCCCTGCGACAGGCAAATAGGTCACTCCTGACCTATGCGTGCCCACTGAGCATTGTAGCGTCGCCCCCCTCTCCTCCCCACTACATAACTTCCCCCCATGAAAGTTCCTACCTCCCAGGCAGTTGACTATCTTCTCCCCTTACTCTTTACCTTTTCCCACCCGCCTTTCTGTATAAACTCTTGTTTACTTCCTTCTAGCTCCCCCTTGTTCTTTTAGCTCTTCTAAAAATTCTCCTGCCTCAATCTCTGAGAAGAACATTCTAATTCTACCACCTGAAATAACTTTTAGCTTTGCTGGGAACATCAAGTATGCCTCTGCGCCTTGGCTCTGAAATGCTGCGATCAATTGTCTAAGTCTCCACCGCCTCTCCACAGTTACATGACAAAAGTCTGGTCTAGCAAAGAATGTTATTCCTTCGACCGTCTTCCTAGAATCAGGTCTGGCTTTCTCCATCAGTTCTTGTCTTGCCAAGAAGTTTCCAAAGAATACTAAGATAGCCCTTGGCAATGTACCTGTACCCTCATTTCTTCTTTTCTTTACTGTGAGCGGGAACCTGTGGGCTCTCTGTACTTCTTGCTCCCAATGCCATGGCACCTCCGGGAAGGCTCCTTTTAACAACTTAATGACGAAACCTCTGGGGTCTTGCCCCTCCGCCCCTTCCTCAATTCCAAGGAGTCTAGCGTTATTGCGCCTCTGACGATTCTCCAAATCCTCCACCTTCCATTGTAGATCCTCCACAAACTTCATCTGCTCTTCTCTGGTTGTCTGCCAGTCTGTAACTTCATCCTCTAGTCTGTCCGTTCTCTCTTCAACACCTATGACTCTCTCCTCCACTTCCTCAAACTTTTTGTTTATTTTCCTGATTGATGCTTGAATTTTTTTGGTGTCGTGCCTAGCCCTCCGACTTTCAACTCTGGCTTCTGTTTGCATTTGCTTTAATGTAGCAAACATTATATCCAACTTCCCTCCTTCACTTTGAACATCTTGCCCATCTTCTTTGTACATATTGGAGGTAGCAGAATAGTCCCATAACAGTTTTTTATGAGTACTCTTATATGAGCTCAGTGGGGAGCCTGTTTTTCTAGATGTCAACTTGCGCCTTTTTTGCGTACCTCTCCCCTTGGAGCCACCACTATCGCCAGAACTTGAGCATGAGTCTGACGAATCTCTTTCCTCTTCGCTGCTTGTCATCGTGGATTCCGACTCTTCGGGGACTGAGAAAAACCTATCCCCCTCTGCACCCTCTGTAAAGTCAGGGTCTGCCTGCTCGTTTTGCACTCTCTGTGGTCTGAGGCTCATAGCGCTGCCTCCCAGTGTATCTTTTTCAAGTTGGGCTTGCTCCTCTAGTATCTCAGCCTCCACCTCATGAAGAGCTTCTAACATTTGCCCCGTGTTCAAAGCCCCCGTCTCGCCAGCCCCACCAGCGGCCTCTCTCACCTCTTTCTCTGCATCCGAGCGCTCTTCCTGGCTCCCCTGGCCCCCCTGCTCTGGAGCTCTCCCAGCGTCATGCGTCCAACTCGCCGACGGGCGCTCCGCGGGAAGCGTGAGAACTGTTTGCCCTGGTTGCCTGGCAACGCCTCTGCTTGCGTCCTCGAGGACGCTGCTGCCTGTTCCGACGGGTGGAGGGGTTGCTGTGTTTGTCGAGATTGCCGTGCCAGCTCCTAATGCCCCCGGGAATGCCTTGACGCCGAAGGCTTCTGACACTGAGGGCTGCCGGTAAGTGGGATCATTTTTCTTTTTATCCGTAAGATGTCTTCCCGCTTGAGTGTTGTTGCCGCTTCGAGAGTCTTTGCTCAGCTTGAGCTCTTTGTCCTTCTGGCTGACTTTTTCCATTTTCCGCTGTTGGGCTTTAGACGCTGTAGATATTGTAGGTGTCGAGCGTTTAACGGGGGGTGGCATTTTTGTTTTCGGAATGGTGCCGGATCTCCCCAAATCCTTCTGGCTTGTTTCTTTGGTTAAGCCGCTAGGCATGGGCTGTTTATCTTTCCCACGGGATGCCATCTCTGCCTGGATGTCCTTTAGGAATGAGACAATCAGAGACTTCGCTTTTGCCAAAACCCGTGTAAAGATGTAAAAACCACCGCTTTGTTTCTTGTATCTCAGCCTGTTATCGCTCTCAAGTTGACTCCAGAAACTCAGCTGCGTACTGTCTTCCAGAATCCCGTACGGTGCCTGGGACTAGCCATGGGTTGGAGAGGAGTCGAAATGCGACTTGCACCTACAACGCTTCAGCGGCCATCTTGCCCCGCTTCGCAGACAATCAGACTCTCGTTTTAGGGACTATTCTGCAGACAAAGAAGTATGGACAAGAGAAATAGGACAATGTTGATGATAGGTGCAGTCCAACTTTTGACATAGCTCAGTGCAAACATAAGTTGAACCCCCAATCCCCTGACCGACTATCTAGTGTGTCTGACCAATGATTTTACGACCCAGAAGACCAGAAGAAGACTACCGCCGAGTCCCGGCCCATCTGCGTCATTGAAACATGACTGCCAAGTGCAGTAGTTCAAACCCTTCCGCTCACTCACTCGTGAACAAAAACCACACAGTGTTTGTTGGTTTTAAAGTTTTATTTTCAATTAAGAAATGAAAACATTAATTCTTTATTTTTAATAGCGTAGTATTCGGAGCGAGCAATGGTGAGGAATGAAGAAGACGTTAAAGTTTAAACAACATTCCCAGGAATGAAATTACTATGACTCAAACTTATTAATAGTTAACAGACACTTGAAATTATTAGAATAACTGTGCGGGAGCCCCCACCTTCTTTAAAGTACTTAAAGTACTGCTGGTGACGACTCACTAGTAGTTGGAGAATCGTCTGGCAGAAGGGCAATGGAATCTTCTTTCTGTAATGAGAAAAATGGTGCACGTTAAGCAAGCATTCATCAGTTGTCATAAGAAGAAGTGTAGCATTTAATGGAATAAGCATATAAAAGGTTAACACTTCCTCCCTAAAACTGTTACTTTTTTTCAATCCCAGTAATAAAAAATTTGTTATGTAACATTTTCTTCCATTACGAGACGAAATAGGGGGTTGTGTATGGCATCAGAAAATATGACATGTTTTTCGTAGACGTCACAACATCTGATGCGGCACAGATGACCACCAGTCCCGGGGCCACCAGTGCAAGGGGTCCACTCTGGATGCGGCGGCGCCAACAGGAGGAGCTGGGGGAGAAGACTCAGAGGCGGCGGACAGTGGTAAATTATTATACTCCGTACTCATTGAAATGTTTTTGAGTAGGCTCGCAAAGGAGTGTATGATGTACTGTACAGTAGTACATAGTACACTAGTATAAGTAGACTGTACTGTTAAGAACAGTTACTAATTTAGAACGACTTTTTGGGCTATCACGGAGAAGGCAGTCAACCTTGACTTGTAATAGCATTGGCGGCGGTACTTCTCGGGTAACCAATGGCCCCCTCTATTTCACTTCAACTCAGCTGGCAAATTTTTATTGTGAAGCCAAGTCATATCAGATGTAATTTAGGGATGTGAAGAACAAAAAGTTAAAGAAGGGTGAAACGAAGGACGAGCAAGTCTTAATATTTATGACTTTAAAGAATGGTTTTGTTGAATGCAATTCAATATAAGAAGACGGTGGTTTCCAAAATATAATGAAACGGGTGTTAGTTGGTTGTTGACAAAAATAAATTTTGGTACATTTGAGTCATTAAGAAGAATCATAGACGTACTTTGGAAGCCTGGATGTTATCTTCTTTATCCTCATTGATAGTAGAGGTGTATGATGGAGTAGAGCAGACGCTGAGTGGATGAAGTATGGCCAGTGGCAGTGCCACCCCTTGAAAAGTAAGACATTCCTATCCCCACCTGCATGTACTGCTTAAAGTACTGCGAGTCTGCATCATCATGGCCTGTGTCTGTATTTCTTGGGTGAAAGCTGAGTGAGCTGCCATTATGGCGGCTACCACAAGTTCATGTACCAGTAATTTCTTTTGCAAAATAAGAGAAAAAAAGTAAAAAGGCCTTTTTTTAGTACTCTCTGACAATGTATGTAGTAGTGAGTCCGCCCATAGCGCTGCTAGTAGAATTCCTGAAACTCCCAGTAATGTCACAGGCATACAAAGACGGCGGAAAGATACATGCCAAAATGCTATACTGTGTTTGCTACTTGCTGGTGTTACTGAGTGTCAACTTTCCGTTGAATTATTTTGACTTTCTGTTAAAGACTGTTGGCTACTGTATTTTTCTTTCTTTCTTCATAGATGCTACTCCAAAAAAGCTCACCCGCAAGGAGATGGCTGTCCCGGCCAGGGCCCGTAAGCTGGAGGCTATTTGTGCCGAGTATCGGCGGATGTGGGCACGGGAGCATGATGACACATCAACCAGTACATCCTCCCCCACTGCCCCGGGGTCCATCAGCCAGAAGCCTCCAGCCAAACGGAGCCATGGCCCGACAGCCTCCCGCCGCCGCCACACAGCAGCAAAAACAACAGCTGCCTCCCCAGAGCCTGGATGGCACATCTGCGCCGCCTCCGAAAGCCAGTGGACTACCTGGAGCGGTTGGGCGAAAAACACCAGCGCCAGCTCCGGGACCTGCGCAAAGAGCTGCGGGACGTACAGCACCAGCTCTCCACACTACGCCACCGGAGGAAGTAACTGTCCCTTGCCCCTTTTTTAAAGACTGTTGGGGGGGTGGGAATTGGGTTTTTGGGAAAGGGGACTTTTGGATTTTTGGACATGGGTTTGATTTGTGACAGGGGTGAGTTGGGGTAATTTATTTTATTTTTGTGACAACATCAATAATTTGTATTTCTTAATAATTATATTTTTCATACCAAAACACAGTATACGCGCTCATATTATTCTGTGTGGGGGTTGGCGGTGGTTACTGGACGTTTGATTTCTTCAAACTTACCAGCATGAATGAAACATCTAGTCCTGAAATGTACCAAAATGCAAGTAACCAAGTTAGTCAATTCAGTAGCACTACTACTGTACTTTACTAGTAGTACTGTCAGTCTCTGCTCTCCTCCCAACTTAGTCCTAGCCCATTATTCTACTACCTCTCCAATATGCTTATCTTACCTGTGATTTGTGTTTGAGAATCGGGGTAGCCCCAGGGCTGCCTGCATTGCAAATGGTGATTAAGGTTGGTTGTTGACTTGAATCCTCAACGGATGCAATATCATTTTTGTGCTGGTAGCAGTAGTGGTACACACTGGCAGTATCACCATATGAAAAAAAAGGAAATGAAACATTGAGTGGCCTGAGCGTAGCATTAGAAACAGTACAATAGATAGTACGGTAGAGAACAGTGCCCTAAATTGTAGCCTAAGCAGTGCTAAATTAATGTAAATATTAGTAGTTGTTGCGTGGAGTTTGACTGCTATAAGAAATTAAGGCAAAGGACACGTCATCAACGTAATGTAAGCATTTAGCATTTGATTGTTCACGTTGTGTAGGAGGAGGATGTTCTTATCAATCCACGATGGCACGCATGAACTTCTGATTGTAATGATTTTGATTGCTTTGACCTTATCCTCCCCAGCAAGTGTGTGGAATTTATTGTTGTTGTCAGTCACACCACAATGAAATGCCACACAGCCCGGGGGAAGAGGGTTAGGGTTTGAAAATTGGATGGGAATGGGGTTTTTTGGGAAAGTTTGGTAGAGAGAAAAAAAACACAGCATGGACAGTCAAACAACAAATGAAGAGAAACAAATCTTTGGATTTGAAGATATTGATAAATCTTTAAAGGGACATAAAGGAAGTGCACTACTGCATACCAGAGGTTCTTCACTAAATGGATGGTTAGGTTACTGCAAAGTAGCACTACTACGTACTGCAACTTACTAGTAACTACGAAAAAACAAGTTGACTTTACAGGGCTGCAGTCATTACGCAATTTCACTTGCCTCTCTGCCCTCAGAGAAAATAAACACTTAGAACATTAAATTACTGTTAAACATAGCAAAAACATAGCAAATTTAGAAGCAGAGAGCAAAGAAATGTAGAGTCACACTCATAGAAGTTCACAGCAATAACATTACTTAAAAGATAAGTAGAAATGAATGGATACTGTTACTGTATGTTGTTGTACTTGTCCTATTGAATTTGGGAAGTTGCATGCATCCAGCCATTCCTCTTATTTGCGGTACTCCTCCGTTCCATCTGACGCTCCGTCGATCAATGTTGGATGACAAGAGGACACCCTGTCCACTGCCTGCCTGGCGGATGCTGAATTGCAGCTCGCTAATGTGAAGCCTGACTTCATCCTTTTTTCCATTGCACAGGGTGAAAGCTGCACTGTAAATGTTGATGGAAAAACAGGAAGTGATATTAAAACACCACTGAGAAAAAAATATAAGGTACGTATGCTGTGTAGTGCAAAAAGTCACACTTTCAGTTTCAGAATCGACAGTACAATAGTTTCGAAAGGGCGTACTCTGAGTCTCCTTTTGAAGGATAAATAAGTATGGGTGAATTTTGCTTATCTTTCCCCTCAAGCTAGGTGTACTGTAAACTAAAATTTTAGAACAAAATTAGACCTTCCCAGCCGTGCTCCCATACTCTTAAACCCAGATGCTAAAATGAAGAATAACCCCAATCAGACCCCAAAAAACGTGCGATACTGCTACCTGTCTGAGGCCTAGTGGAAAATGGTGACAAAACGTACTTTGAAAGTAAAGTAGGCCCAAATCCCCCCTTTCCCACCATGGATTTTCTTCAAACCACTTGCAACCAAAATGAGACATTTATCGACAAGCAAGTGCTCCAAGAGTAGACCCCAGAACCCAGTTGCCAAAATCTCGAACACCCCCAAACACATCCAATACTGCTAACCCTAACGAGCCCTAAGTTAAAAATAGTGTCAAGCGCTTTCTTCAACTAGGCCCTAACTCCCCTTTGCCACCATGGATTTTCTCCAAACCACTTGCAATCAAAAGTATCCATACCCAGCGTTGCTCCAAGACCCCCCCAAACACCAAGAACCCTCCCAAGCAGGCCCCTAAAAACACGAATGTGAGCAAAAACTCTGAAAAGTTAAAAACTTTCCCACCATGGATTTTCTACAAGCCACTTTTATCCGGTATTAGACCTTCCTAGCAATGCCCCCAGACCCGTCAACCCGGGTGAAAACAAGTTTAACACCCCCAAACAGCCAAAAAGCAAAACCACAAAAAGTGAGACGACAGCAAATTTCGAGCCTACCTGGAATTCAGTCCAAATGCGCTGTGCAGCTAGAACCTAACCCCCCTTTTCCACAATGGATTTCCCAAAAAACAAATGCAATCAAGATTAGACTGTGCCACCAGTGCTCCCAGACCCCCAAACCCACCCACAAAAACCTAGAAGCCCCCCGAACAGCACCCCAAAGGCAGGCAAGTGAGCAAAAACTGAAAAACGTTTTCACCATGGATTTGGTCCAAAACACTTGATTCCGATATTAGACCTTCCGGGCTATGCCCTCAGACCCCTGCAGCCACCCGCCAAAAAGCAGAACACCCCCAAACAGGCAAAAAGAAAAAATGGGCCTACCTTCAATTCAGTACAAATACGCGCTGCAGCTAGGCCATGGATTTTCTGAAAAAAAAATACAATCAAAATTAGACTGTGCCAGCAGTGCTCCTAAACCCCAAAAGCCACGCCCAATAGCCTAGAAGCCCCCCAAACAGCACCCCAAAAACAGGCAAGTGAGCAAAAACGGAAAATAATTTTCACCATGGATTTGGTCCAAAACACTTGATTCCGATATTAGACCTTCCGAGCTATGGCCCCAGACCCCTGCAGCCACCCGCAAAAAAGCAGGAACCCCCGTAAACAGGCAAAAATGCAAAAACTCATACTTAGAAAATTTTCAGCCAACCAGTCAACATCGGTCCAAACGCGCTCTGCAGCTAGGCCCTAACTCCTCTTTCCCACCATGGATTTTCTTCAAATCACATCCAATCAAAATTATGCTATCCCAGCAGTGCTCCCAGACCCCCACACCCTCCCCCACAAATCTAAAACACCCCCAAACAGCTCCCCAAAAACATGCAATACTGGTATATTCAAAACATGGCAAATTGCGCTGTTCATAAAACATTGCTGTTTTCAGTACTTCCACTACTTCGATCCTCTTGAAACTTACCTGGACAGTCACTTGTTCCAGCGATTCACAAGAATATCAGCAAGGCAGAACAAAATCGAACCACTGCACTCTTTGAAGAAGTAGAAGAAGAAGAAGGTCTGTGACTAATTTTCACTTAGTTTTCACCCAAACACACGTGCCCGCAAAACACCCAAAAAGGCCAAAATTCTGCCAATTCTGGACCAAAGAACAACAAACCCCCCCAAAAACATTGCCAACATCATTATGAACGAGCCTACATCGGGCCCCGAGCCCTAGAATCAGCGTGAACCATACCAACTTAAACCCAAAAACCCTAGTAAATCGCACTGAACCCTAAACCGTAGATATGCTTTGTTAGTCTGTGTCAAAGAGCCTAGGTATGCTACATCAGGAGGATGCTTCACTCAGTGGTGCCTGCCTTGACCGTCTGCATGGCCCTGCTGCAAGCATGGGTCAAAAATCCGTTCCGCTCAAGAATTTGCGATTTTTCGGTAATTTTGCGAGAATTGCAAAATACCGAAAAACTCCAAATTTTGCAAACGTAACGGATGTTTGGCCTAAGCTTGAGGCAGTGCCATGCAGAGGGTCAAGGCAGGCACCACTGAGTGAAGCAACCTGATGTAGCATACCTAGGCTTTATGTCAGACAGACAACGCATATCTAATTGTATGCAGCAAGACATATAGCCCCAATTTTACATGAACTGCTGTCTGGAGTGGACTCTGCCAGGCATAACAACAACAGTACACTGCCTCGCCCTAGACCAATACATACCATGAATAGACAGACATGTAGTCCTGCTGTAGTAGTTGTTGTAGACTGGTTTACCTGTTTGCCACTCACGAACTGGCCATAGTTCTTCCGTAAACTGACGCTGATGATCCATCCATCCAGTGAGTGACTTTAAAGAAGAAAGATACATTTTATTTAATCAATCATCATGGTATATTGGCAAGTGAGTCCGCTCCAAGGACATTTTGCATATTTTGTGAAATGCAATATAGTGGCCCCTGAATTTGAAGTACAATTTTAATTAAACAAGGTAAAAAAAACAGAGTTGTTGACATGAGTTACAATTACTGTGTGAAAGATTAAATAATAACTAAGACAAGACATATGAATCATCGTTTCATGCACAAAAAACAAAGAGCAATTGGTTTCATCAGAGCCAGACAGTCATTGCTGTCCACTGCATGCCATCTTCTCAATTATTCATTACTTGTTTTACGTTTTGTCTGCATCTTCTTCGGAAAGTGAGGGCACACAGGGCAGCCTCCCCTGTCAATATCAGAAGTAACTCTGTCAGCAATCAGCAAGCATGTAGTCAGTCAGTAATTTCAGACCCACTTGAGGGGACTCGTAATCCATCCATCTGCCTTGAGGGAAATGGATAGGGGGAGTCTGGAGGAGGAGTATAAAGGAGCATGATTGAGTTGTGAACGTGTGAACCTCAGGAATGCAGACTGCAGCACCTTCAAATCAATAAGAAATATAAGATGAAGAGAGTGCTGCTGATGGACTTGTTATGATTAGGTCATTAGAGTTTTGTTGTGGGAAAAGTTGCAAAACAAAGAAAGACACACAGGAATAAAAGTGAATAAGGACGAAAAAAAGGAAGTCATTTTCAGGGCTCGGTGTCAGGGAAGTAGAGCTCATCCTCAAACTCCATGAATTGAGACGGGAGTAGCTCAGGTAACAGAGAAGAACTTCCGTCACCTAAGTCGGTGTCCTCTTCTTCCTGCGTGCATTCACGTACTTTGTAATCTGGTGGTATCAAGTTTTTGGCCGAGAGGCGGGTCCTTTTTTAAGTTACAATAGCACCAGCAGCACTGAAAACACGTTCAGAAGACACGCTTGCGAGTGGGCAAGACAAATAATTTAGAGCCAGGTTGGTGATCAGTGGCCATAGAGCCATTTTCCTGCACCAATACAGCATTGGGTTCGTATTAACAAAGACCTCTGTTGGGTCATCCAGATAGGCCTGCACCATTAACTCAAGGTTCTCCACGGTTGCTCCACTTTGCGTACCATCTGTCACCTTCGCAGCACTGGAACGAGCAAACCCTTGATGAGTTAGCCAATCTGCTACCGACAATATTATGGCTGGGCCTGGTGCAGGTGAGGATGATGATACAGTTGCTGCTGGTGTCGTTAACCGCTGTGAGGGAAAGTAACTCCCTTCGCCCACAGATTCAGAAGTGGAACTTGACGCTGGATGGCCTGCTGATTCAGTTGGACTTCTGACGGCTCCTTGAATTTTCTGCCGATCTTTTTCGAACCGAGTGGCTGACACAGCTAGCCAATGTTTGTACTTTGAAACATCTGCTTCATTAAAAGGAATGAATGCTTTGCTGGCCACTGCCTTTTTGAACCTTGGATCCAGAATAGTGGCACAAACGTAATGTTGTTCTGTATGTATGTTTTTAAGCCTTTCATTGGCCACTAGGCGGCTTAATAAGCTCTCCACCAACAGATATGCATCTTGCTTTCCAACATCATCTCTGAACGTTGAAGACACCGCCTTCAGTTGGTGCTCTAGCATGACCAACAATGGGATAGCTTTGTTCAAAGAACAGTCCTCCCTGCTGACTTCACGCGTGAAGACCTCAAAAGGACGAAGCATGTCTGTCAGGCTTTTAACTAGCTTCTATTCCTCCAACTCTAGCCTCATGTCTTTCATAGTAGAATCTAGTTGAAAGACATAGTCATTGATTACCATGCACTGCTCAAACGGACGCTCAAGCATGGAAAAGGTTGAGCTCAACCGTGTTGCCACCTCCTGGATGAGTCCTTTGACTGGCACTTTACGTTCATGTTGAATGCTCCTCAGCTCCTTCCGGGCCTTAAAAGAATGGCTGAAATGTGTGTAGATTCTTCGGCAGGTGGTCAGTAACTTCTTGACTGTGTTTTCATTTTTTCAAGAAATCTTGAACAACCAGGTTTATACAGTGCGCCAAACACGGCACTCTGAAATATTCACCTTCCTGCATGGCCTTAACTATATTACTGCCATTATCCATGGAAACATAACCAACTATGCAATTTCTTGGTTGCAGCCATTCAGAGACCTTACTGTTAAACTCCTCCAAAATGTTTTTTGCAGTATGAGTTTTCTCCATGGCAAACATGGCTAATGTTGCATGTTTCCGAGTAGCTTGAAAAACTGTGTCCAGGTCAACAACTGCACTTGACTTGTCTTTAACCCCTGCAAAAGACCCTGCAAAAGAGACCCAGTGTGCAGTTATGCACATGTAATCAAGGGCTTGGCAACTGGTCCACATGTCTGTTGTCAAGTGGATAGTGTAAACAGCACTCTTCTGCAAAGCTGCCCCAATCATCTCCAGCACATCTTGATGTAGTGCTGGAAATGCAACTCTGGCAAAATAGGACCGACTAGGAACCTTCCATTTAGGGCAGACTGTTGCCACTAATTCTAGAAACCCCACCCCTTCCACGAAAGAAAAAGGGAGAAGGTCCAGTGCTAGCATTTTAGCCAGCTTTGCGTTATACAGATGTACCGTTGGGTGGTTGCGTTCAAATGGCGCCTCCGACCACAACATTCTGCGCATGGTGGGCTGAATCATTTTACATGATGATGATGATGACGTCTTCAAACCAGCTAGGCCCAGTGATGTAGTTTTTCGCATTGGTGTCTCTCCAACACTCTTAGTGTGCCTCATAGATGTTGCAGGGGTAGAGGGTGTGGGCGATACCACTGCAGTGCTGCTGCCAGCAGAAATGGGTATAACAGAAAAAATATCTGTCGCTTCTTCACTTCCCCCCTGCATGATCAGCCTCTCGTCATCATCAGATGCAATATCAAGGGATACATTTGGATTTGTTTTTCTTTTGCCTTCCTCGATCTTCCTCATGTGTGCTTCCCAAATGATAGTGTGGTGTTGCTTGAGATGACCTCTCTGGCCTCCGGTACCATAGTTGGTACCAATCTTACCCCGACTAACGGATACTCTACAAATGGAACAAACGACCATGTTTTCCGCCTTTGCGCTAACAGTAAAGAAGTCCCAAACTGGGGACTGGTGATGTCTGCTGAAGGTGGAGGTGCTACTTTGACTTTTAATGCCAGATGAAGTGGAGGATGGGCGTGGCTGAATTCGTTTCTGGTGTTAACTTACAGCACCACTACTTGAGGTCAAACTGGATGGAGGTCCATGCCGGCCCTTCTCACTAAAAAAGATGGAAGCTGTAGGTCGTGTTGGTGTTGTAGTTAACGGTGGTGATACCAGTTCCACGCCGCCCATATCCCGCTCAGCAGGCATTCGGAATAGGGTCAAAATGTGTGTCCGCTGCATGCCCGCTGGGGCTGGAGTGACGACTATGATGACTGGGTCGTCGTCAGACTGTTCATCAGCAGCAGAAGACACCACTTCTTGTTCGTCGTCATCACCCATAAGTCAAAGCTTTGCGGGAGACTTCCTTTTAGGCTTAGCTACCTTTGTCGGCTCATGGCGTGACTCACTCTCAGACTGCATGGATGGGTCTAAATCATGATCAAGGTCATCAGAATGAAGGGGGCTTGAAGAAGAACTTGTAGTAGTAGTACTATCCCTGCTTGACCTTTTTCTTGCTGGGGATCTGGAAGACAATGGATAATCATCATCAGGAGGAGTGGCTTCCTCGGATGATACCTCCTCTTGAATATCAATTTCCTGATGTGCCCCTACTTCTGGAGGAACAAGTGTTGTAGGCAGTTGTGCCGCTCCATGAACCTCTAGTTGCAACTCTCCATGCACCTGTCCATGCGCCTCTCCTTGCGGCTCTACTTGCGCCTCTCCTTGCCCATATACATGCGCTTGTACTAGTTGCACCTGTGTTTGTGGCTGTGGTTGTTGAACACTCGTCAGCTGGGTTACACCCGGCGTTAATTGGATGGTACTTTCTTGTGATGAGCCACGATCACTGTTTGATGGTGATTAAACAACCAAAGTGGCTGCCGCAGCAGCACTCATGGTCTTGGACCTAACTTGGCGTGGTGGCACTGAGCCCAATGAAGCGGAGGTGCTGCTTCCAGCTTGGTCTCCGGTGGACACCGCTGCTGCTGCAGGCGTAGTTTATTCTTTCTCACAAAAAAGGTGTCGGTGGGCGCAACAGTCTCCATGGTAGGTGGTGCCACTTGCTTCTTCTGCTCCTTCTTACTGGCAGTGGCACCGGCAACTTTTTTCGCTGAGGCGCTATGGCCAACTTTTATTTGGTGCCATCTTCTTGAGATGTCAGAACAGCAGGCCGCAGTTGCACGAGTTGCAGAGTTGTCTTGTATGACGTTGTGCTGCACACACCGCTGCAGGACTTCTTCCTGGCACTGGTGGTTCTCTTGTGCACCTAAAAGCAAAGGAAGCCAGAGGAACATCAGTTATAAACCCCAAAAAGTCGAAAAACACTCAAAAATCACCACAATCCCATGCCATCCATGCCCTCAATGATGTTTAAATTCAAGACAACCCACAGAAAGACTAGGCCCATGCACCACTGAGTACCCCTGGGCATAATGTTTGAAAGCAAGGCAAACTGGATGCAGGCCTGAGCACACTGCCTGGCTTCAAAATGGCCCCTTGACCCCCACCACATGGCCAAGCCCTGCCTGTACCAGGTCTCAAAATGGCCCCCACCCACATGGCCAGGCCCCAACAACACCCCAAAAAGTCAGAAAACACACAAAAATCACCACAGTACCATGCCATCCATGCCCTAGGTCCATGCGCCACTCACTGCACCTGGGCCTACTGGCTAGTGAGGCTTTACAGGCACCCCACAATTATAAAAAAAACCAACATATAACATTGAGCTAAAATTCCATGCCATAAATGAGAATTAATTTTAAAAAAAATCACAGAAGCAGTTGTATCATGCACCCATGACTAACCCTGGGCCTACTGAAGACTGTGGCTACCCACCACAATATATATTTTGTTAAAGTTGTGAAAAAAGCTTTAGAACTGTAGTTGCCTCAACTGCAATGCCCCAAACAAACAACACCAACTTACTTGTAAAATCTCAAGTCCAAAAGTGATCCAAACTCCAAAGTCCAAAAAGTCCTCAAATACAAATATCCAGCAGCAGCCACAAAAAGTAATCCTTCCAGCTCCACAGCCAAATGAAAAGTGACCAGGACATGGACAAAGCACTGGGAGGAGCCTGCTGGACAGGAACAGGAAGTTGGAGACACTGGGGCACTTCCTTCCTCCTACCCCACCCCAAAAAATGGACTCCTGCACCAAAAAGTTCAGCCAAATGTCAATCTGAGGAGTTATTCTAATCAAAATCATCATTTTCACAAGGTTTATGCTTCCTGCAGTGGATTTCTTGTGCAGAATTGCAATTTTTGCAATTTCGGGAACGCAAGCTGTTCAAATCTCCCACCGGAATTCAGCTGCGCGCCGCATCTACGTGTTCCGCATTGTTTACTCCCGCAATGCGTGATCGCGGGCCTTTATGACCTACTCGCGTTGTCAAACTCTCGCTGTGCAAGATGGCAAGCCGTGATAACGTAATTCCATTCGAAAAACTCTTGCGCGATCATGCAGCAAGATCGAAAATGGCGCAGCACACGCAAAACCGGGAGAAAAACAACTTGGCGGACTCAGAAACACGGTAAGTCAATGCCGCGCGCGCGATATTCTATTTTTCAAGCGCGACCAAGCAAAATAATTTGTAGCTTGCGAATTTGCGGATAATTAGGCAAATTTGCGGATTGCGGATCGCAAAATCGGCAAAATTGGCAAATTTGCCAGCAAAACGGATTTTACGCCCACGCTTACATATAACCAATGACCGACAAATGGAGAGGGGCTAGCTGTGACTGAGTTTGAAACTTACTATTTAACTGCACAACCGCAGTGGTTCTTGCAGTGGTGGTGGGCACAAAAACCCAAGAGAGAGGGGTCCATCTGTCCCAGGGCTTCCAAATCTAAAATGTTAGCCTCCCGCCAGCCTGGATCCTGGTTCCCCAGCATTAAAGTCAGATGCCCTAGCTGTAGCTGTAAAGCCAAACCCTCAACCCTCACCCACTACACTTTCTGACTGCTTACTTGGATGAGGTAACAAGAGTGGTTGCAGATGTCAATTTAAAGGAGGTTCCATGTTCACCTGGCCATTTTCTCCTCCACTAGTTTTCGCACACTTCTAAGGCTAAGGTCACAAGTAGATCCCAAGACTTGACTTACATAACGGCAACAAGGGAAATCAAATGACACTGAAAGATTGGTGGAGGTCGGCAAAGTATAACTTGGCACATGGAGCTTGAAAGATGAGCTGGATATGAGGGGTGCACTGCTGTGAGAGGCTAGGTGGGCATTAGGCTTAATGGATTCAGTGAGGGCATGGGAAACCCTGGTCGATTGTCTGAGGGACCCAAACATCAGTCACCAATGATGACACCAGGGAGCTCACCTACTGCTGCTTCCCCTTCAACATGGTTGTTGTGTGCACTAGCTGCATGTAGGATATTATACAGTTCACTGATAACATCTATGGCATGAATAGCTGGAATAATGGGACGATATTGCTTATACTTTTTCAACTGCTGTTTATATCATTATGAGGCAGGGCTTATGGAGGGGAGCGTACGGTGGGAAGTTTGGGACATTTGAAGACTAAATTACTGAGGACATCATCAGTGTTGATGCATGTATTGCAAGGTATTATTGATGCAGATAAGGCTGGAGTTTGTCATCTTTTTATGTGGTAAACTTCAATGAAATCGGTTTAAGAAAATGGTAGTGGTTGTACCAGAAGAGGATGGCAAAGTCTCAGCTGCTACCACATGTGCTGGCAAAGGACAGGAGAGTCATCATTCAACTCAGTAGTAGAGTCTGATGGTGAGTTGTCTTCTATATCAGCCCCCTTAACCTCTGTACCTCTGCTTTATTCTGTGCCACTGGAACCTTCCACTGACTTCTCTGGCTAGTCCAACATTTACCCAAATGATGTTCCTCAGATTGTGAGGAGAATTCTATATTAAATAAACAAATAAAGGAATATTTTTAAATTAACATTGGAATTAACTGATATGTGTTAGACAAATACCCTTTCAACAATATTCTGACAAACACATGGTAAACATTGCATCAATTGCGAGGACTACATCACATTTCTTTAGAGACCCCTATCTAATATTAATAATAAATTGATCTATGGACCTGATTCTCACAGGTAACTTACACTTTTTAGTAATTTAGACCTTGGATTAAGTTCACTACTTTTACTTCTTCACAAAATCTGAGTGTAAGTTGCTAGTGCTAAAAATGTAGTATGCACAGCAATGCTCATGGATGTAGGAAAATAAAATAAAACTCCATGAGAAATAATGTTAAATTAAATAATTCAAAATAGTTAACAATATAACTGATATCATTTCATGTTAAAAAGACATACAAAATAGTAGATATATTATATTGTAATTATAAATTCCCTTATAAAGATTATACATACTATTTATGGGGTCTATTTTCAAACTCCATTTTAATCTGTAAAATATGTTGAGAACCTAGTTTGTAATACAAATTATTTTAAATGAAAAGTGGAAATAAATATGAATAAATATATTTAATTATTCAAAACATCACCACTGATCACTAATAATGCATCTTAAAAATACATTTTACATTTATTTAGTAATTTTATTTTTCGATGAAACCTCAGAAAAAAACCTTAAAATGTAATTTTTAAATTAAATGCTTATTTGTGTTTTATTTACTTTAATTTTGCTGTAGCATTTGTTTTCTTTTGATTTTACATTTGATGTAAATATATTTAAATTACAATAATATTTTGACATTAAAATATTGTTTGTATTTTTGTTTTAAGAAAGGTAACGCTTTTACTTTTCCCTATACTTTGCTTTTTGGTTCATTTTGGAATTTTTCCTTTAGCACCAAATGCTGGAGGTTTACGTAACAAGGATTACAACCTTGCAACAACCTGTTAATAAAAGGAGTAATTGTGTTCTACACCACTATACATCTCCAGCTGAAATGTATTTCAACAACAACCAATCACAGTCAGGCTGATCACTTAAGAAAGTAACTCACATTATCTCAGCAGAGGTACAATAGGGAATACATATGTGTACGTGCCAATAAGTAATGCATATTGGAGACCTCAGATTGCGATTCTGATGTCTTTACTGTATGGGGAGGTGCTGGTGTACTTACAAGAAATTTTGCACAAGATCGTTGTAAATTTTGGGCCTGAGCTACAACCACATCCAGGTACCCAGGGAGATCTGCAGAACAGAGGACAGAGTATGCAGATGCAGGTTTAGCTGGTCAACTCTTATTCTCTTGAGCTGCTGGTTTGGTTATTGCATTTATGTGGTTAGACATTCTCTTGGCAATAATGCTATGCGCAAGATGGCAAAAAGTTGATTGAGTTAATTGTCATACTTTATAACACTTATTAAACGTGCAAACAAAATATCCTACGTACTATACTCATGCTTTAAGTCAACTATACTAAAATCCTAACTTAACACATATAAATCATATAGTCAAAACATCCCTGCTTTGCATTTGTTACTGTATCACTTTTGGAGTTCTTGTATTACATGTTAAGTGTCTTCCTCCTGCAGGAAGAACTTCCACCCCATGGATGCACGAGGGGCAGAGACTCCGCATTCGGGGCAGAGATTTCCCCTAAGCCAGCCATACTCCTCCATCTGTGGCTCCTTTGAGAAATTTACCTTCATCATTGCTGAGGGATTTGACAGGTAGGTCTCCCTATTCTCTGATAGTGAATTGACAATCATCACTGTGGGGGGTCATTGACAAGTACCCTCGAACATATGACAGTCCTTATCAATCTTCCCACTGTCATGTGTTCCGTGAAGGCCCATGGTCGTTTTCCCCATGTTAGCCTGGTCAGGCTCTAGCGCCTGAACAAAACACATGAATGCAGCTGTTGTTTTCAAACAAGTGCTCTTTGTCATATAGATATGCACAGGAGGAGATTGCAACTACACCTGACATGTAGAACTTTCATCTGTGCATGCTACGGTACAGGTTGTGTGAGGAAGGCTGGAAGTGCTGAAACGTGTAGCAAGCGAAATTACAATAAATAAGATCCAATACCTGCGTTTGTGTCATATATATATATATAATGTCCAATTCCGTGTTGCTCCGCACTGCATACCCAGTTTCAAGACTGCTGCGGAACCATGCCAAATTCCAGTATCTGGCAGCGTCCGGGTTTTAGGTAATATCTATACTACTATTATAAAGAGAGAACCTGCACCTTTTGGCCATGTAAACTCGGGAACCACAGCACCAATCTACACACCCGATACATCTATGAAAATGTCAGGGTGTGTAGATGGACATAGGCTATATAAATTTTAAAAAAAAGTAAATAAAAAAAATTAAGTTTGTAAACAAAGTAGTCCCCTGAAAGTAGCACCGGCCGGGACCTAGCGTTGGCCGCTACGCGACGTGCGTGATGACAAAGGAGGAGGGCGGTACAGTGACGAGCGGCTGTGCAGTGAGGAGCGGCGGCACAGGTAAGGAAAGGGAAAGTGAGACTGTGTGATGCAGGGGGAGGCAAGAAGGAGGCAGCAGTAAATGAAAATGTCGGAGCGCGAGTGAGTCGGGGCGGGAGGGGGGCGCGAGTGAGTCGGGGCGGGAGGGGGCGCGAGTGAGTCGGGGCAGGAGGGGGGCCTGAGTGAGTCGGGGCGGGAGGGGGGCGGTGCGGGAGGGGCTCGGGGCGGGAGCGGGTGTACTGCCCCCAGCCCCTTTCTGCCCCAGGCAACGCTGGGGCGGGCTGCTAGTATATATATATATATATATATATATATATATATATATATATACATATATATATCCCTTCACAAACTGCCCCAGAGCAAGGGAAACGCCACTCCACTAAGGTTGGAAAACAAAAAATTGGAAAAACAAAAAAATTTTCATGCACAAAATCACGCTAGCAGCCCAAGCTCATGTAAGTCCCTTGACGCGTTTCGCTGCACCTGCAGCTTATTCATAAAGAAGGGGGGCACAGGCAAACATCCGGTTAGCATTTCAAAGTTTGTATTTTACCCATATTGCATCTGCTTCTCATTAAGATGTATGCTGGGATATGAAGTGAAAATATTCTCTTTCAGTAGAGTCCGTCACTTTTGCCAAACTATTTTCAACCCCATTATTTTTCTAAATGTTCACAGCCCTCCAGTGGGCTCCAGGGCTGCTTACGTGATCTCAATAAGGCACATCCTCGCGCTGGCAGGCTGTGATAAAACACAGCCTCGCAGACCTGGATTCAATTTCCAGACGGTGCTTCTCCCGCGGCACAGAGCCTGCCGCTTTTATCCCTTCACAAACTGCCCCAGAGCAAGGGAAACGCCACTCCACGAAGGTTGGAAAACATTCCTTTTTAATGCACAAAATCACGCTAGCAGCCCCAGCTCATGTAAGTCTCTTGCGAAAGAGCACTTTCCTGGGGCCCACTGGAGGGCTACATTGACTGCTAAGTATATTGGGGGCTTTAAATGATGGCCTTTACACGTACCCCACCGAAGGGCATTATTAAGGACTACAACACCCAGCATACCACGCACTGGAGGGTTGGTGCTACATAAGGGAAATTAAAGTTGTATCCGCCCCGTGAAATGCCTTTCCCCCACCCCTTTGATGAAGATGCAGGAGCATTGAAACGCGTCAGGGTTGCATACGAAAAGGGAAAATGAGCCGGTTTTGGAAAATAAAGGTTTGAACCTTCCTTGTGGAGTCGCGTCTTCAAGCCCAGGGGCAATTGTGGAAAACCATACATATATATATATATATATATATATATATATATATATATATATATATATATATATATATATATATATATATATATATATATATATATATATATATATATATATATATATATTACCTACTGGCGGTCGCCAGTAGGTAGTTATAGTTAGGATTTTTTTCAATGTTAAATCTGAAAATTCTATTTGGAATAACTTTGGCGCCGGTTGACGAATCTGCCTGAAAATTTCCTCAAAATGGACTCGCGGCGTTCCGGTCCTTCCCTGAAAGTTTGGGGGGGATTCGTCAAGCGGGGGCCGAGATAAAAGGGGGGTCCCAAAACGCGTTTTCCCCATGTTAATTTCCATAGGGCGGTCGATTTCACTTTTAGCCCGAACGGCTGAATGGATTTCCACCAAACTTGGCAAAATTGTAGGGACTGGTAGCCCGATGTGCCTTTTCTATGTCTCAAGATATGTGCTCCAGTGGATTTTGAGTAATTAAGGTTCAAAAAAATATATATATCTATAGCCGCGCTCCGGTACGCGCACCGGTACGCGCACCGGGCGCTTACCGAGACTTGCGCGCAGAAAGCTGATTGGCTCTGGGGTGTCTGTAAACATTCTAAACAGTCCAGAGCGGCCGCCATCTTGTGTCTCGGTAGGATCGAGACACGAGAGGTGGCCAAAACAAAGAGGGAAATGACCATAAGGGGGCAGAGTAGACCCCCCTTGACCCCCTAGGTTTGATGTGGGGGCCATAAAAGGGCCCCGCGGAGCAAAAAAAAAATAAAAACATTTTTTGATTTTCGCGGGGTGAGCGCCCGGTACGCGCACCGGTAAGCGTACCGGGGAGCGTACCATGGGGAAAAAGAATGACAGTTTTAAAAGTAGCTGTTTAAAAAAAAAAATGTTTTGTTGTTTTTTTTTATACATACACATACATATATATATAAATGCATATGCATATATATATATGCATATATGTGTATATGTGTGCGTGTAGAGAGAGGTAGAGAGGTAGAGGTGTAGAGGTAGAGAGGTAGAGAGGTAGCGGTAGAGAGGTAGAGATTAGTAGAGAGAGAAGAAGAGAGAGGTAGAGAGGTAGAGAGTAGAGAGTGAGTAATAGAGATTAGAGAGTGAGTAGTAGAGAGTAGTAGAGAGCAGTAGAGAGAGTAGCAGAGAGTGAGTAGTAGAGAGTAGTAGAGTGAATAGTAGAGTGAGTAGTAGAGAGTAGTAGAGAGTGAGTAGTAGAGAGTGAGTAGTAGACAGTAGTAGAGAGTAAGTAGTAGAGTGAGTAGTAGAGAGCAGTAGAAAGTGAGTAGTAGAGAGTAGTAAAGAGTGAGTAGTAGAGAGTGAGTAGTAGAGAGTGAGTAGTAGAGAGTAGTAGAGAATGAGTAGCAGAGAGAATAGTAGTGAGTAGTAGAGAG
Source organism: Lissotriton vulgaris (assembly GCF_964263255.1). Classification (NCBI taxonomy): domain Eukaryota; kingdom Metazoa; phylum Chordata; class Amphibia; order Caudata; family Salamandridae; genus Lissotriton; species Lissotriton vulgaris. The sequence continues at coordinate 91,067 of NW_028248881.1, read as the reverse complement.
TGAGTAGTAGAGTGAGTAGTAGAGACTAGTAGAGAGAGAGTAGTAGAGAGTGAGAAGTAGAGAGTGAGTAGTAGAGAGTAGTAGTGAGTAGTAAAGAGTGAGTAGTAGAGAGAGAGTAGTAGAGAGTGAGTAGTAGAGAGTAGTAGATAGTGAGTAGTAGGGAGTAGTGAGTAGCGAGTAGTAGGGAGTGAGTAGTAGAGAGAGAGTAGTAGAGAGTAGTAGAGTAGTAGAGAATGAGTAGTAGACAGTGAGTATTTGAGAGTAGTGGAGTAGGAGAGAGTAAGTAGTAGAGAGTAGTGGAGAATATTCCAAAGTTTGGCACAGCACCACTTTCACAATGAGTCCAATCAAATCATATCACTTAGAGTCCTTATTGAAGCGCTGAATCTTGGTGTATATTCAAATGCTTTTATTTTCCTTAAGTTTATGTACCACAGCCAGCCGAAAGGTTTTGTTCTGTACAACAGAACTTCTTCAGGCCATTCTTATTTCCTTCAAGTTATGTCGGTATCCAGTTGTCATATAACTAGATATTTCTTCCAAATGTTAGACGAGACATAAGTATATTCTTATTCAAAGTGACTAGGTATCAATTTTACCCACACAATTCGGGCAGACTTGAGTAATTTATAGCATCCTCAAAGTCAGTCTTTCAAAAATTCCAAAGTATAGGACAAATAATCCAAATCCAAATGTTTCTCAAGAAAAGTAATTTACAATCGTTCGGAATATCGGTGTTTGGGCAGATATGATCCAGGGACCCCCAGTATGCAAGGGGAATTAGTCCCCCCTCTACAAACGCGCCAGTGGCCTGCATTGCAGAGAGGTGTAACAAGGGTGTGGCCTCATTACACTTCTCTGCAATGCAGCTCCCTCGCGCATACTGGAGGCTCCTGGTGGACCAGTTGACCCCAGGGACCCCCAGTATGCAAGGGGAATTAGTTCCCCCTCTGCAAACGCGGCAGTGGGCTGCGTTGCAGAGAGGTGTAACAAGGGGCATAGTCTCATTACACCTCTGCAATGCAGCCCCTGGCGCATACTGGAAGTTCCAGGTGGGCTAATTGGCCCCCAGGGGCCCCCAGTATGCAAGGGGAATTAGTTCCCCCTCTTCAAACATGCACGGGGGCTGCGTTGCAGAGAGGTGTAAAAAGGGTTGTGGCTTCATTACACCTCTCTGCAATGCAGTCCCCTGGCGCATACTGGAGATTCCTGGTGGGCTTTCAGGTCTTATATAGTTAGGAATTAGCATTAAAAAAACCTTTGAAATTCACTGAAAAAACCATAGGTTTCACACCAGTTATAGTTAGGAATTAGCATTTAAAAAACCTTTGAAATTCACTGAAAAAACCATAGGTTTCACACCAGTTATAGTTAGGAATTAGCATTTAAAAAACCTATTAAATTCACTGACAAAACCATAGATTTCACACCATTTATAGTTAGCTGGAAATTTTACTGACATAAAACCATTGAAATTCCCACGTTATAGTTAGTTGGACTCACTATAACTTGCGCGCCTGTAATGCACTGCTGATGACATCACATATTACATCACTCATGACATGGTCAGTGACATCACTCATGACATCACTGATGACACCATCCTTGTGACAGAGTGACAGACCTAATTTCAGTGTAATGTAACGCTTGAAACACATATTCAAAAACAGAAACAAACATTTTCAAAAAAATGGAGATACCCAAACCAGTAACAACAACCAATTCAGTAATTCCACCATCTATATACACATCCACTCATTCACCAACAGTTCTATATAGTCACTCATATATATACTCACTCATCATATGTAGTGATACACCTATACATCCTGTTACACATCAGCAGTCATCCAAAAGTTACTCACACACATACTCACACATGCAAATAAACTATTGAACATCCATTTATTTGCATATACATTTATACACACACTACCACCTTACTTCTAAGGAAACTTACCCATACTTACTCTCTTAAACAATCACTTATAGAAACACATACTTATTTAAACAGGAACTCCTACAATCTCTCACTATATATACTATACTCACTTATATACATCAATACTCACATACACTAGATTAAAACATATGTCGTTACTAATGAAGACACTAGTGAGACAGTCATTCACTCACTAACACACACATATACACACTCATCCACCCATACAGTCCTGCACATATGCTGTCTTCAAAACACATACAAACAGTGAGTCAGTCACCAACCCCTGCAGCCACTTATACACAAAGAGAAACACTGATACAAACATTTAAATATTTAAACAATACTCGCTAATATATGTATTCACTAAGATACACGTAATAAGCCAGTTACCCAACCAATTTTTTTTAAAAAAAACATCCATTTACACACTAATTTAAACATTTATTCTTCCATCGACCTTTACAAATATATATATAAAACAAATGTATTTTTCAGAAAGACACACATTCACTGGATGGTGTCATCAGTGATGTCATGAGTGATGTCACTGACCATGTCATGAGTGATGTAATATGTGACGTCATCAGCAGTGCATTACAGGCGCGCAAGTTATAGTGAGTCCAACTAACTATAACGTGGGAATTTCAATGGTTTTATGTCAGTAAAATTTCCAGCTAACTATAAATGGTGTGAAATCTATGATTTTGTCAGTGAATTTAATAGGTTTTTTAAATGCTAATTCCTAACTATAACTGGTGTGAAACCTATGGTTTTTTCAGTGAATATATATATACATACATGTATATATATATATATATCTATATATATATATATATATATATATATATCTATATATATATATATATATATATATATATATATATATATATATATAGATATATATATATAGATATATATATATATATACATACATGTGATCAAGGGCTCCAGGGCCCGAAACGCGTCATGGCGATCAAGAGGGTGCACAGAACAGAATAAAAAGCGTTTAAATCAACCTGCAAGGGTCCGTTTCGTTGTTTGGCTTCCTGTTGTTTTTTGCCGAATTTCGAAGTTCCAGATATATATATATATATATATACATATATATATATTCTGCTCGAATCCTCCACATTGTAAAGAATTACCCACACTCACGGGATTTTCAATTTCCGAAGTTGCTTTATTTTCAACAGACAAGACAGACCTCCTCGCGTTTCAGCACACAGACTTTCTTGATCTATATATATATATATATATATATATATATCCAACACTAGCAGGAACCCATTCAAGGAAGACCACTGGAGGATAAATATTCACAATTTAATGGCTGCACGCTGGCTGAAACTTGAACAGGAGCAAACATCACAGGTAATCTATTGCCAGACGCGTTTTGGGAAAACAAACTCCCTTCTTCTCTGGAATGATGAAGAGAAAGCACCCGTGCTCGCGCACTTTTCAATTAAAAAAAACCTGCCAGAGTGGGCGTGCCAAGGAGCACAGCCTTCTGGACCTTGTAGTTTAATAAATCCCAAGTGGATGCGCTTTCTTTTGCAGGTGACTCGAAAATTAATCCAAGTGGATAGATGTTGCACCTGACTGTCACACGCCTTGCTTCTTTGCAGTCACGGTGATCCAAGCCTTCACCTACCCTGCAACTCTTCTCATTTAAACAGCGCGTCAACTCTGTCAATTACCTACGCCACTGATGAAGGGATGAACTATAACCCGAAACGCGTTTGGCGCTCTATATTCGATGTGTCTTCCTGACTGTGTTTTTGAAAGCCAGCTGCCGAGTTTTGAATAAATGGAGCTGAATTTATACTTTTTGCGGCCTTTGTCGAAGGTGGGTTCCTGTACTGTTGGATTTAAAAGCGGCTTTCCTAGTCGCGACGGAAGGCCCACCGATGTTGCGGGTCCGTTCTGACCCCACGCTGGAGTCGGAACTATGGAGAAAGTTAAGCTGGCGCTTTGCAGGGAGCTGTCCGCTTTTGCTTCACTCTGCACCTATAAAGCAGACACTAACGCATTCAACGAGGATTGCATCAACCCACCTGGATTTTACATGGTTTTATCATGAGGAGAACTGACAGCGCACCCACTTGGGATTATTATTGCCACTACATTTACCAGGAGGCCGTACTGACGGCCAAGCCCATTGGTGGCGGATGATAACTGTGCTCATTTAAACAGCGCGTCAACTCTATCAATTACCTATGCCACTGATGAAGGGATGAATTATTACCCGAAACGCGTTTGGAGCTTTATATTTGATGTGTCTTCCTGACAGCTGCCGAGTATTGAATAAATGGAGCTGAATTTATACTTTCTGCGGCCTTTGTCGAAGTTGGGTTCCTGTACTGTTGGATATATATCCGCCAAATTCATTCCTGTACGCCTGAAAAATAAAGAGCATCTCCTGTAACCCCCTCTGGCCTCCGCTACTTTTCTAGGAGGTTGTGTGGCTACGTGGCTGTCCCTGCACATCACCTCTCCTACCTGTTCGGTCTTGACAGCCCAAGGGGACCAAGGGAAGCCCCTTGTGATGACGGTGTACTGCCAGGCTTTCCGACCATCCCGACCTGCAAAAAGACATTAGAACCGGCAGTACCGGTCCCCACACCACCGGCCTCGCGTCACAAACACTATGGATGCTGGGAGTTGGAGTTTGCATACTTCAACGCAACACTCCGACAGTTGCACTGTATTGACTGTGAGAGGAGTCTAATGTCGAAAGCATACATATCGTGCATGCAGGATTGTGGGACTCATTTGTTAAGGAACTCCAGCTGAAAGGCCCTGAAGAAGGCTTATCCTGCCGAAATGCATCCGCCAAATTCATTCCTGAACGCCTGAAAAATAAAGAGCATCCCCTGTAACCCCCTCTGACCTCCGCTACGTTTCTTTTGGGAGAAGTAGGTTTTTTGGATATATATATATATATATATATATATATATATATATATATATATATATATATATATATATATATATATATATATATATATATATATATATATATATTCACTTAAAAAAACCATAGGTTTGACACATGTTATAGTTAGCTGGACATTTCACTCATATAAAACCAATGAAATTCCCCCGTTATAGTTACTTCAGCTAACTATAACTCGCTCGCCCGCAATGCACTGCTGACGATGTTACATATTACATCACTCATCACATGGTTAGTGACATCACTCTTGACATCACTGATAATATCTAATATCTGACATATGCTGCCTAAAACATATAGGAATAGTGTGTCACTGATTCTTGCATGTATGCAATATGTATAATCTCCTAATGTAGCATATTAACACTTAGACACTGAGACACTTTTGGTAATAATAAAGAAATAATAACCTATATAGATATAATGTATCAGTGATAAAGCTACTCATGAACACATTCAGCCACTAAAATAGAAACTGATAGACAGACACAGATAGGTATATATTTAAATATTACTCAGTAACCCATGTACTCATTAAGATATATTTAATCAGTCAGTTATAGAATCTATTTTTCACCAAAAAAGCAACCGTTTATACACTTATATACTACATTTTTGTTCAAGCAACTTTCAGATCTACATATATATAATATATGTAAATTTCAAAACTAACCTATTTTTACTAGATGATGTCATGAGTGATGTGATGTGTGACATCGTCAGCAGTGCATTGCGGGCGCACGAGTTATAGTTAGCTGAAGTAACTATAACGGGGGAATTTCATTGGTTTTATATGAGTGAAATGTCCAGCTAACTATAACATGATTTTTTCAGTGAGTTTCATAGGTTTTTCAAATGCTACTTCCTAACTATAACGTGTGTCAAACCTATGTTTTTTTCAGTGAATTTCATAGGTTTTTGAAATGCTACTTCCTAACTATAACGTGTGTAAAACCTATGGTTTTTTCAGTGAATTTCATAAGTTTTTTAAATGCTACTTCCTAACTATAACGTGTGTAAAACCTATGGTTTTTTCAGTGAATTTCATAGGTTTTTTGAATGCTAGTTCCTAACTATAACGGATATACCTGAAATAAATATCGGCATACCAATCTTACGTGCGCGACCGAGTGCGCGCACCCACCTATATATTTCGTGAAAGCTTTGCAATTTGAACTTAATGAATTTCTTCATAGATCAATCAAAGAACTTATAGTACGTTAAAGAGACTGAACCTAGGCTTATTTTTTTTTCATATGAACTTTTTAATTAAATTGAGCCGAATGTCTTTTTAAACTTTCGTGCGTGACTGGATGTACACACCTTGATATTTTATTTAAAAATAAAAGGTTTTATAGTTTAACAGTTGTATACTTGAATCGAGCTCTGAAGATATGTAAAATCCGTATGTGTTTCAATTTACTCCTTTTCACGTTTTGAAACTTCGCTGAAGAAGACCGCTACTTCCAAATCACGTACGTGACTAGATGCTGTCACCGCGTACACGTCCTGAGACGCGCATGTGAAGTCATGTGACTTGAAAACAACACTTCCAATTGGTTCTTAGTTTTTTCTATTCTGGAATTTACACACAGCACTCCACCCACTTCCCTCACTATCTTTTCTACTGTCAAGAGAGAACAATGTCCAACATCTTCCGGAAGACTTTGCTGAAATGGCTGCCACTCCGCATTCATGTTCCGAATCTGAAGAAAATGAGCGACTACCTTTAAGAAGAAAAAAGGAATCTTTCATTTGGCAATTTTTCACTTATCCTGAAGATCAAAAGAAAGTGAATGCGCCAAAAGTAACCTGCACGATATGCAAATCGGAGCTCTCAAGGGGAAATCCAAGAAAAAAATATTCCTTTTCCATACATACCATGATGCGGCATGTCAAACAAAGGCACCCTGTGGAGTTTGCAAAGGCATCGACAAGAGCCCTGGCCACGCTATTACCATCAGAAGTGGCCAGCACATCTTCTGGTGGACGACCAGTATCTCCATCGAGTGCTGAGATGGACTTGAGGCCATATCTTGCGAAGGTGCACATGAAATGCAACGACTGTGGAGAAATTCTTCTGTACGGAGAGCAGAGCCTCATTCTAATTAAACTCAAAATTGAGAGTCATAAATGCTCCAAGAAAAGATAAATTTCTTCATTTCATTTTGATCGTATGTCATACTTAAAAATGTCGTTGCAAGTTTAAAAAATCAAAAGCAACATAACACTTGTTTCCAAAAAAAAAAAAAAAAAAAAAGTTCTTTTCAGAACTAACTCTTTGTACCAAAACGAGCTCCAGGAGCATATTATAAAGGAAGTTTATCGCCGTTTCTTGTGCGCGACCGGGTGCGCACACCCACCTATATATTTTGTGAAAAGTTTGCAATTTGAACCTATTGAATTTCTTCATAGACCCACCAAAGAACTTATAGTACATGAAAGAGACTAAACCTAGGCTTATTTTTTATTAGTATCAAAATTTTCATTAAATAAAACCGAATGTCTTTTTAAACTTTCGTACATGACTGGATGTACACACCTTTCTATTTTTTTTAACAAATATAAAAGGTTTTATAGTTTAATAATTGTATGCTTGAATCGAGCTTAGAAGATATATGAAATCCGGATTTCCTTCGATTTACTCCTTTTCACGTTTTGAAACTTCGCTGAATTAGACCGCTACTTCAAAATAACATACGTGACTACATAGTATCATCGCGTACACGACCTGAGACGCGCATGTGAAGTCATGTGACTTGAAAACAACACTTCCAATTGGTTCTTAGTAGTTTCTATTCTGCAATGTACACAAAGCACTCCACCCACTTCCCTCACTTTCTTTTCTACTCTCAAGAGAGAACAACGTCCAACATCTTCCGGAAGACTTTGCTGAAATGGCTGCCGTTCCGCATTCATCTTCCGAATCTGAAGAAAATGAGCGACTACCTTTAAGAAGAAAAAAGGAATTTTTCATTTGGCAATTTTTCACTTATCCTGAAGATCAAAAGAAAGTGAATGCGCCAAAAGTAACCTGCACGATATGCAAATCGGAGCTCTCAAGGGGAAATCCAAGAAAAAAATATTCCTTTTCCATACATACCATGCAGCGGCATGTCAAACAAAGGCACCCTGAGCATTATGCAAAAGCATCGACAAGAGCCCTGGCCACGCTATTACCATCAGAAGTGGCCAGCACATCTTCTGGTGGACGACCTGTATCTCCATCGAGCGCTGAGATGGACTTGAGACCATATCTTGCAAAGGTGCACATGAAATGCAACGAGTGTGGAGAAATTCTTTTGTACGGGGAGCAGAGCCTCATTCTTATTAAACTAAAAATTGAGAGTCATAAATGCCCCAAGAAAAGATACATTTCTTCATTTCATTTTGATCCTGTGCTACACTTCAAAATGTTGTTGCAAGTTAAAAAAATTAAAAACATCATAATACTTGTTTCCCCAAAAAAAAAAAAAAAGTTCTTTTCAGAACTAACTCTTTGTACCAAAACGAGCTCCAGGAGCATATTATAAAAGACATTTATCGCCGCTTTTTTTTCGTGCGCGCACCCACCTATATATTTCGTGAATAGTTTGCAATTTGAAGCTATTGAATTTCTTCATAGACCCATCAAAGAACTTATAGTACATGAAAGAGACTAAACCTAGGCTTATTTTTTATTATTATCAAAATTTTCATTAAATAACACCGAATGTCTTTTTAAACTTTCGTGCGTGACTGGATGTACACACCTTTGTATTTTTTGTAAGAAATATAAAAGGTTTTATAGTTTAATAATTGTATGCTTGAATCGAGCTTAGAAGATATACAAAATCTGGATTTGTTTGGATTTACTCCTTTTCACGTTTTAAAACTTCGCTGAATTAGACCACTACTTCCAAATGACGTACGTGACCAGATACTGTCACCGCGTACACGTCCTGAGACGCGCATGTGAAGTCATGTGACTTGAAAACAACACTTCCAATTGGTTCTTAGTAGTTTCTATTCTGCAATTTACACGGAACACTCCACCCACTTCCCTGGAGAAAAAGTTTATCGGAAAACTTGTAAACCCTCCTCTTATCAAACATTCGACATCGTTAACATAACAGTGTAGTAAATAAAACTAAATCCACCCCGTCCCTTAATTACAAGGGACACATTACTGTGTGAAAACAACTTTTGTTTTCACAGGATAATGTGAAATACTGAGCCTGTTACAGGATTTTCTTTCACATATATGTTCCCATTGATTTTCAAGCACTAACACCGTGGAAAATACCACCAATAGCGGTGATATTTTTAACGCCGAGAACGGGTGATTTTCATCGCTTAGAGCCCTTGCTATTATGAAGGTTTATCTCCTAAGTCTCTGATTCTCAAACTGTGCAACGCGGCTCCCCTGTGTGCCGTAATGAGATGCTAGGGACGCCGCGCACACTCTAGTGTGACTAACCTTCCATAAATTCCACGGACATCTCTACCCTGTTATCTGCAATTGTAAACATCAAAAGGAGCTGCGCTGCGCCCCTCGGAGAGGCCTCACTCCCACTGCTACAGCGGCTAGGCAGTCGTCCAGATGCACAAGAACAGCCTCTCCGATCCATTGAACTTCTGTGTCGGTCTCAATGAAAATAAGCACTGAAGAATATTCAAGTATGTAGTACTCCTCCTGCTACAGCATACAAAATGCATTCTGTTAGGTATAAAAAAGTGAAACACCCACGCAACAATCATACAGAACACTTCCTGTAAAGAAGCCTGTGATTAACTTTAAAACATCAGGTTAACCTTTTTTCACTCTCTCATCATTGTTAAAGATAAGTATTTATAATACTAATTAAACAATGCCATGGTTCTTGCTTTTTTATTTAAACAATCTTGCAATCATTCACAAATCCAATACTCATGGCTTCTTTTTCGTGAGAAAAATCTTGCAACATTATATATCTACATAGAATAACACAAAAAACATAACACTGCAAAGGCCGAACACTCTACTAAACGCAGATTTGTAACATATAGGACAGATTTATGTTAACTACTTCATACCCAGATATGCACTAGTTAATGTGCACCACAGTATACTAGTGCTCCGTCACCCATGGTGTGCCACATTTAAAATAAGATGCACCATGGCACAAAGACAGCATACATGCGTAACATATCTGTGCAGAAAAAATAATACATTGCTAGAGTTGCATCGCAAATGTAATGCAGCTCCAGCAAGGCTCACCAGTGCACTATATTCAAATTGCTGCGTCAAGACCTACGCCTGCTTCAAGCACATGCACAGTTTTCAAACAGCATGGGCCTGAAAGTCACTGAGTGAAATCTCATGGATTACAGTCAGCCACTTTCAAGACGCATTACTTCAGAGGAACACTTCCTTATCATACAGGGCTTTAGAATGTCACATATCTCCTAGATTCATTAATGTTGTATATATGATACATTATTTCCACTGTCATTATAAAAAATAAAGGGGCATATTACCAAGCAATAGCGATAATTATCGCTATTGCTTGGTTAGAGACAAAAATTTACCGCTGAGCTGCGGCGATTTTTATCCCAGATAAACCTTGGTATTACCAAGCTTTATCGCACATGCGATAAAAATCGGCCGAAATGCATGAATATCGCTGAAAAGTCAGCGATATTCATGAATTACCGAGCTAATGCTCTTACGAATGTTATCCACCTCCCATTGGATAACATGGCTAAGAACTGCTCAGGGCAATTGTTAGCTTTTGGAGATATTCACGCTTAGCGCGAATATCTCCAAAAGTTGGTAATAGGAGATAGCGATGTTAGCGACTGTTTCCAGTCACTAACATCTTGGCACGCCCACTTTGCATGTCATTAGTGATAAATATCACTGACATGCAAAGTGAGGCCCAAGATGGTCGCTATCTCCTACTAGCTGTCGCTAACTGGTGTTAGCGACAGCTAGGTAATAGGGAGATAATTTTATCTCCGCTTTCTTGGCTTTTAAATCCAAAAAAGCGGAGATAAACCCCCTTGATAATATACCCCAAAGTGACGAAATTGTAGCGCAAAGAAACGCAACATCAACATAAATCTGCCACAATGTGTTTTAAAGTACCCTTTAAATTACAACCAACACTGTCTTTGTAGAGACCCCTCAGGTTTTTATAACACCTGTTAAATCCTTCCATACTCATCACAAAGCCGCTCCATCACGAGCATCGCCTCAGCTGTCCTCAGGACGGACCACATTTGTCATGGGCTTGCCGCTGTGCTTGCGCAACACTAACATTGCGCCTCCATGACACGTTCTATTGACTAAGCAGAACCATGACCGAACCACTCTATCATGAACACACCTCAACCATGGCTCGTGAAGGAGTAGCTCTATCATGACCATACAAGTACCATTCAGCCCACCGACCCCCTAATCCAGAGGCAAAATTACCACTGCAACACATGATTTAAACTCCTGCAAAGAACACCATGTAACATTTAATATCATTTCCCACCAATATTTTCATATATCAGTGTTGCTAAACTCACTCACTGAAATGTCGCTCATTTCATTAAATCACTTTTAAAGCATGCCTTATAACAATGCACCCAATCCTATGTGGAAGTGTTTATATTAAACATGACATTGCTTTAACCAGGATAGACAAAGAAATGACACAGTGATGTAAAAGTTTCTTTATTTTATATACTTACCTAAAAAAAATAAAAAAAATAAAGTAAATTTCTTTTTAAAACGTAGTACCTGTGGAAGAAAAGTAAAAATAAGATTATAAAGTACATTTCATTAAAGAAAAAAAAAATAGGAGACAATAAGAGAGAGGCAGAGAAAACTCTCAGATATTATTACTTGTACTTACCTTATAAATATAATATCTGTGGAGGACAGTAAAAAAAATCTATTTTAATACATATTTCTAAATGCAATGTAACAAAAGAAGTCAAACAACATATTAAATGGTTTATTTTTGCTGTCCTCAGAATACATTGATTTTCACTATGAAGAGTGATTTCAATATTAATCATCATATAACAGCAGGGAAAAATAAACACAATCAAAATGATTGTGGTTAAAAAACCCATACAAAATCTCCATACATATTATAAATACCTGAAAAAACATGTCTTAAATGTTTTTCTCAAATTTGCAATTTCTTGAGCAAGCACACTACATCTTCCACAGTTACAAACTAATTAAAGAATACGACCTACTTTTCAATATATCTCAACAAAGCCCCGTGCAATTATCTCCTATAAAAAATATATCTGAAGGACACATTTTCGTCTCTCATACCTTTCCACGTGGCCAAATTGTATAAGCTAACTCATTATCTTTTAAATACCTCTCCTAAAAACTTTCGTCCATATAAGTTCTAAAATAATTATCTAAAGTACTCATTTTCTTCTCTCATATTTTTCCACGTGGCCAAATACTATGAGTTAAGAAGTTTTTTTCTGAAATTATTTAATCTTAGTCTTATCTATTCTTTTCTGAACCTTTACAATTAAAATTTGTAACATGTTGTATACCATCAAACATTAAGTAAATTTGTACCTGATGTTATCACTATGTCAAACACAAATTTCATTTATAGATTTGTACACCCTCAGTCACATGATATTTGTAAACTAGTAAGTTTCAGATCTTTACAGTATACATCTTCCTACAGCAAGTCATTCTACTGAAATTTGGGTTCCAAAAGTAACAGATAAGAGTTAGTTAAGGCAAAAGGCAAACGTTTCTTAAAAGTCAATTGGCTATCATTGCAAAGCGTCCAGCCACTAGCACACTTCAAATAAGCTGTATAATGTCCTGATGATGTAGAAGGCCCTTCATGAAAAATAATGGCTACAGTTACAAATGTTCTTCTAGAAATAGATACTTGAGAAGCCACAACATTTTTAATTAAAGTTGACAATTTACTCCCATCAGCTCTGCATCGTTGAAACATTAAAATTACAAATTGTCCGTATCTATGGATAAATAAAGTTGATAACATTTCAGACTTACATTGAGAACAGACCATGTTCTGATGCGCATCTTTAACTAGTTTATTAAAAGACACTTCTTTGCAGTCTGGTAATGTTAAATATAAAAATCTTTCACTGTGTATATCAGTACTACTTGGAAATGAGCAATTACCACAATTATGTTCCCATTTATAAGAAAGGCCAAAAAGACTATCAATATCTACACCTTCATCTTCCAAAACTGTAAACATATACATGATAAATTCCTGACAATCTTGCTGAATATTCTGAGAAAATTGATTTACTCCTGCACATATGTCTAAAACATTCCTTGGTTCTGAAACACTTGCTACTTCACTATCACCACTACTACATATTTCAAATATAGAATTTAAAGAATAGCAAAATGTTTGCTCCTGATTTTCTATAATCTGTTCCTTAACATTTTTCAGAAAGAAAACAACATTAACTACTACATTTGCATAGCAGTTGACACCAGACCTATTTTCAAACTTAAAATCAACAATCTCTTCAATACTAACAGTTTTCCTACAGCTACCAACAACAGCTACATCTTTTTTTCGTCGTTTCTCGACTACATCAGCACATTTCTCCTCATTTTTCCTTTTCTGACCAACCATACGCCTTTCAATTAAAGGATATTGAGGTAAACTTGGAGCATATTCTCTTCTTAACCTATTATACTCCTTCACACAATTTAAATCTGCACTAATCTTTGTCTCATCATAATCAATTAGATAAAGTCCACATAAAGTTCTAACTCGCGATAAAGCAACATACGCCATACCCTCTTTGAATACAGTGCTTCCAATATTTACCAAAGCACAATCTACACTTAAACCTTGAGATTTGTGTATAGTCACTGCATATGCCAAACAAATTAGAAATTGCTTACGACGGACATATAAGTCTTTCACAAGCAAAAAACGAGTTGAACATCGACTAATTTGTTGAACTTCCTCAATTCCATCAAATTTTATTCTCAAAAATTCAATCTCATCTCTATTTGTATAATTGACAAAACCAACAACATTACCCATTGCTCCATTTACCAATCCTCTTTCTACATGTAAATTTCTCCTTAAAATTATCCGACAATTTAAACATACATACAGATTTTTCTCTAAACCAGCAGTTTTAGATATAGTTTTTTGAAGAGAATCCAATTTTAACTTCAACTTTTCAGACAAAACAATAGTACTACCTTCATGCTCTATTCTATCTTTAGCTTCCAGTTTCTTAATTTCTTGATTTTCTAAATTCAACATTTTCTCATTAAAAACTGAACATTGTTTCAGAGTTGGCATCAAGCATATCACTGACTTATCTGCTACCTCTTTACTATATATTTTCTCAGGTACATTATCTTCATTAGGAAACAGCTTGGAAAGTAATCGTGTTCGTAGAGTGTGTTTCGCATCTTCAGTTAGTTTTCCAATCCTAATATCTTGAAGAATATTTCCATATTTAGTATCCTTTGCTTGTCGCATATTTTGAATCAGTTCAGTATATTTGAAATGTGACCATATATTTACATTTCCAATACTGCCCAGGCACTTTCTGGTCTCCTCATGTGTAACAGTTTCAAATACAGGTTGTCCTTTCACAGGAGTTAGCTGCAGTAGATCTCCAAAAACTATGACATGTTTACCTCTAAATAACACATCATACTCTGTCTTAAGTGTCTGTTGCATTCTTAAATGCACAAAAGCAAGCATTAAATTGGATACCATGCTTACTTCATCAATAATAAGAAGTTTCATTTTTTAAGTACTCTAGAAACTTCAAAACAAGCTTCTCCAGATAGCTTCTGATATTGTAATTTATTTTCATGTTCAACTGGCAGCATCAGTAAACGATGTAAAGTAACACCTTTAATATTATGTGCTGCCAATCCAGTTGGAGCAGTAACAACACACGACAGTGTTGACTGAGTTGTTTGCTGTAAATATGTAGTAATTCCTTTAATTAGGAGACTTTTACCAGTCCCAGCTTCTCCACTTACATATAATCGAATAGGTTCAAATGACATACATGAGCAATCTTTTCTCTCATGACGAAAGCTATGCTCAATGTGCTCTGTCACTTCATCATATATCTGTCTTTGCTCAACATTAAACTGCTTCTTTAATTCTTCTAAGTTGATTACTTCCTCTTGACCTTGCTGCATTGCTCTTTCTACCTCATCCATGGCGGTGGCTGCTTCATTTTGGATAATTGGTTGTCCCAGTGGATCTTGACTTAATGAAGCCGAACTTTGACTACCTTGTGAACTATCTCTAGCAATCTCCGCTGCAATTGTCGCTTATTGCTCTATTTCATCATTGAACATTTGGAGATAATTACTAAAAACATGACTTTCAATACTACTTTTAGATGCGTTGAATGAATCTTCATAACTATCAAAGTCTCCAAGTAGTTCCTCTTCTCTACGCCATGGTTTAAAGAGTTGCAAAAGAGCAAAATAGTAAAATTCTCTTTTGTCAGGTGTTTCACAACTCAGTTTCCGATGATTAATCAAGTGTCCTTTTCTTTGTTTCACCAGACATCCTTCATGTCCAATTACAGCGTGTACACCTTTATCAATGTTCTCCGTAACATTCCTTTTAAAAGTGTCGTTTTGAAGTATTTCATACAGACAAATGTTTTCAAGCAGAGTACTTCTATTTGGATAGTATGTATCCAACATATTTGTTTTCAGAATGTCTGTACTGTTTGGTTCTTTCTGGGCTAAATATTCAATTTCTTGCACAGGTTTCAGAACACGGTTTCGTGTTTCTGCTAGGCCCAAACTCACCCAGAGAATAGTCCTTGATTTAGCATAAAGACTTGCTGATGATAATCGGTCACAACATTCATATGCTCCAATTTCTCGATGAGACAGCATCTTCAAACTGTACGTATACAATTTCTTGCTTAGGCTCTTTTCATGAGAAATGTCTTCCCACATCTCCTTCAATTCCGTCTTTTCAGATTTCGTGATGTAAGACGTTACATATCGAGCCACAGCAATAGAATTGTCTGCAACATATTGTATGTCCATGTTAGCATTCCACATGGACAAAATGACTGGGTTATAGTCATTTATATACTTGGATTCTTCACCTCTTCTTAAATTGTACGTATTTTTAGGTGACCTCCTTCTGATATTATGTCGCAAACATGACATCAAATTGTTGACTCTTCCTTTTGAAAGTACCGGTCGTGCAAATCCAAAACGACATTTGGTGTAGAATTTGCTCTTTGATTTGAATTTTCGCTGACAATATTTTCCACAACGATGACTTTGAAAACGTAACACTTTTCCTCTTAAGTCCTTATCAGTTGTACTATTAGGTATGTCACAAGTGACATACTGTTCAATAAAAGACAGTACAGTCTCATCCAAGTCTGTTCCAAATTTAGGAGCATCCTTGATCCATAACAGCATATGAATATGAGGAGCACCTCTTGCTTGATATTCTTTTCTCCAAAAGAAATCCAGTACTTCACCAAGAGGCTGATTTTTCTTGTTTGTAATGAAAGACATCATAGCTTCAAATCTATGATTAAAATATCTGCAAACATTAACTGGATCTAATGAACACAGTTCTCCAGGTGTCTTGTAGTTTATGTTTTCTATGTTTGCATTCGCCTCCCGAAGAAATTCAAGTAAATCTTCCCAAGCATACTCTGCACAGCTTAGAGTTAAAAACCATGTTGGTGCTCCTAAGTTTCTAAGCATGCACTTCAAATCTCCATGACGATGGTACCAATACTCATTAGTACCACGCTGACAAGCCATTAAATTAATTAGGTGTGAATTCAAAACACCATCTTTCTGTTGGACTTTATCCATAAATTCCTTTGCTAAAATATTTTGCAGATGAACTCCACTTTTTAAGATATGGTTTACTGCATAAGACAGACCAGATAAATCACTCTCAAACAGAAGATGAAACAAATATGGAATGCATTGGCGAAACCTCGGATCTTCTGCATATAATCTTGTTGTCCGGTATTCAGATGCAGGAATCTGCATAGGTCGATCATCATATCGTGTACCTTCATCTGTAGGAAATAACTGTGGAAAACAACGACCTTCCAAACTTTTTTCCCATACACTAATAGGATTTCCTTTCGCCTTTTTCATCTGAAATAATTCAATAGCATTCCCTATTGCTTCTTTGGAATGCAGTGGATGAACACTGTAATGTTCATAAATTTCTTCACTTCTGGATACGTCAACTTTTTCAATTTGTCCACTAGACATATCACTGTCCTCTTCTTCACTTACATCTTCTTGTTCTACGTATACATCTTTATAGTACTTATTGTTTTGCACTAAATACAACGTTGCCTTTTTCACTTTCCTAACATCCACTAAATCTTGCCAGATGTTCTTACTCTTTGTAGGTACACCATTAACTAGAATAACCAGAGGTTCCTGTTCTACATTTTCAACACCAATTGTTTCCATATTTTTTTTTTTATCAAGTGGCAAATATACAACTCTACCCTTTAATCCTCTTTGTAAATCTGAAGGATTTAATTTACCAGTCTTAGGCTCCATACAAACAATAGCCTGAAAAGGATGTACACATTGAATCAGAATAGTCTCATAAGTATTTAAATCCATCAATTCTGATGGAATATTTATCAACTCTAGATTATTATTATGAACAGCTCTAGCAGGCATTTTATTTTCATTTAATTTATTATAACAATATTTACAAACACGTTGCTCAAAACCCAAATCAAAATAGTTTTCCACCAACAAATAAGTTGCAAAATCTTTCCATTGACCATTACTTTCATCTTCACTTTTTAAATATAAATCAACTAACCTAGTTTGACTTTTATAATGAATGCGTTGACACACAAGACAAATGTGGTTTCTCACCTGCAATCACCTTAAACTTGATTATATCCTGTTCAAAATGTTCAATATTAACATGTCCAACATTTTCCAATACATTTCCTTCTATATTATATCAGTTTCTGCATTGTCTTCCTCTGGACCAAAATAACTTACCTCAATTTCTGCACAAATCTTCTTAACATCTAATTGACATCCATGCAAAAGAGCACTATTTAACTGTTTAAGTTTAAGTGCTGGACTTTTTGCATAATACAACTTTCTCACTAATTTTCTCATTTCAGTATGATGCACTGCTAACATCCTGAAGTGATGAAACACACTCTGGCATATTTTTTTAGAAAGACAAGCCAGTGAATGACCTTGCAGACCTATTTTTTCTCGCACTCTGCAATGATCTAATTCTTCCAACATTTTTTTTTTTTAGACTTTCTTTAGTGTACTTACGTAAGAAATTGCGAAAGAAATCAATTGAATCCTGTCGTACACTACAAATGCTACTACAATTCCAACTGTAAACAGGAGCATTAGGACGTCCCTCTAAAGCTTCTCCAGCCATAACCTCTTCTGCATTTCTAACCACAATTTTCTCTTTCTCAATTACACAACCATCCTTCACCTCATACGCTCGACCACTGGTGTCAACTGCATGCAACAGATCGTTACTTTGAAAGTAACTCTCTTCATTGAAAAATGGCTCAGAAGTTGAAGTATGCATTCACTTCCCAGAAAACACTTTACAAAAATTACTCCTATTTATGTGTCTCTTCCATTTACTTTTACCTTTTGAAACTCGAATTGCCTTATTTAGAATATTTATTCTATTAAGTACTAAAATAAATAATTTTCTTTTTGTCTCAAACGCGCGCTCAACGATACCCTCTATATATTGTTTCTTCTTAAGAAAAGCAGATCTTCTTTTAGAAACTTTCTCCTTTTGTAATAAATTCGAAACTACTCTGTTGTAAAACATACGCTTCCTGATTTGGCTAAATTGATCAGTCCGGCTTTTACTGTACTCTTTTTCTTGTCTCCTGATTCCAGAAACATTTTTATCTTTGATTCCATATCTCCTTCTGGATACTGATATCGTTTTCTTCTTATGGACTTCAATATTAACATTTTTCCTTCCCAAAATTGCTTTCAAAAACTTTTTAGTTTGCTTACCAGGAGCACTCTTCTTTGTATCTGTCCTTTCTTCGTTTGAAAATTGTTCGATTCCTTTCTTGTTCAAACTGTAAGTCCGTTTATAGAGGTTTTTTTTTTCAATTCTGGTCGGCATCTTAATTTAAAATTTTGATGAAATTGTCAATCTGTAAAACACAAAAATAACAAATATTATAGTTCACTACTAGCATATACCGTACAAATTAAAACCACAGATTAATTTCCTAATAGAATAAAGAAAATAACAGAAAGTCTCTGAACAAAGTAGGAAATCCTGTAGTGAATGTTGGTTCTAAATTTATCACACTCCATATCTGTTTTAACATTATAGACAGTTTTTTATTCTAATTTTTAAAGCATACAAACAGTACACTTTTTTCAAGAACTATCTGTCATCGTAGATGTTTTAATCTTTTTCACTACAATCTCTTTTACACTTCATGAGAACATGTCTTATCACTCTCATAAAGCACATCACCGACGAATATGTCAAGAAAACTGTCTTCACAAATGCTTTGCTATGAATTTTTTTTTATTTATTCAAAAGTTCATAATTTAGAAGAACGTTCAGCATTAGTTCATCAGGGACTTCTTCAAGTCCATAGTCCTCATCTCCTGCTACCATCTCTAAGTAAGCTGAGTCTAAAGATATGTCCATAAAATCCTCATTTTCATCTATTTCCTCTCCAAACACCGCGTCTAAAATTTCCTACATCACTTCGTTAATGATGTCAAAATGAATTTCATTGTCTTCTGAGCAATTCTCCATAACTAGACTGTTTTTATTCTTCTGTAACCTTTTAAAAAATATAGAGACTAAATTATATCTTTTTTCATAAATGTATAACTTAAAAATACCTTTACTAATTTTTAAACTACATATATTTTTATAATTTCTAACTTATTAAGTCTATATATTGTAAGATACCACATTCCTCTTGTTTTGAAAAGAAATTGGCAATATAACCCTAAACATTTACACTGATCTTTTTTTTTTCCATTAAATAATTACTGTTGTTAAAAGACATTTCACTGTAAAATTTATTTTTAGATTTTGTAGATATCATAAATATTTATTACCTGTACAATTAATTTTTAGAGACCCATTTTTTGAGTTCAACACTACAAAGTGCAATATAAACTATATGCACTCTGAAATAAAGGATCACACTATACAAACCAAAGCATTCACTTAACAGATTACTACTTCCCACAGAGACAGTTCCTATTATGTTTCAACAACATACTCACCATGTAAATGTCATAGCATATACAAAATGTCATACTAACCATGAAGAACCACCTCATAATAAAGCTCTGCATTAATATGTAAAACAGTGCCTATACATAGTATAATCACAGATATTCAGGAAAGATGCCCATCACACCTAGAACCATATCATAATACCTCTCTGTAAATAAAGGAGAAAGACTGCCAAAAATAATGCAACAAGATTTTAAAAATAATGAGCACTTCACAAGAATTAATGAAAGGAAACCTGAAAAAATTATACTCCAATGATCCGTAAATCTGAACTCCTTCCAAAAGAACACATGCACCAAGCTCATTAAAAGATAATTTCAACTGTCAATGGAGAACATCTCAAAATACATATCTAGTATAAGCAGATACAACCACATGTGAAAAATTTAAGATAAAATCATGTTCCAAACATTTTAAAAAATATTCTTTATTATTTTCATGAGCACCCAAAGAAATTGCCAAAGCAAAAAAACTAACTCACCTGAAAAAAAGAATATATTTCCTCAGATTCTATAATTCAGTAGGCAGGTTCTTGCTTTCAGGCACCAAACACTATAAAAAAAGAAATAATAAAATGTAATTAACTTATTACAGACTTATTTCTTACACAACATAGAACCATTATAGCAAAGAACAAGCATAACAGATAAATTCCCCCAAATCCTCTATCATTAAAATAAGATACAAAATGTCTCATTTATGAAAGCGTTGCGCCATAGATATGTCACTTTTTCCCATGTTAAAACTGATGCACCAGCAACACTAGGCCATCATATCAAAAAGCCCATGTGACAGAAAACAAGTACATAATCAGAAAATGCAAGGCCGGCCTTAGGCATATGCAAGCAGTACACATGCACAAGACCACCAAACCCCAGGGGCCACCATGTAAATATATATCCTTAATATAATAATCCTCTAAGGATGGATACATATTTGCGTGGCGGCCCATGCCAGAAATTTGACATCCTCTTGATCTATTCCACTTCCAAACACCCTGACCTCCCCCCCCTCGTCACTGAACTCCGCACTCCACCCCGCCCAGACCCCCTGTTATGAGGCCCCCTACCTACACTCCCTGCCCAGGGCCACTATGAGCCTAGAGCCGGCCCTGGAAAATTTATAAGATACAGCAATAGTAAAAGTCAAAGAATAGGCAACAGGCTGATGAACTAAACAGTAGATAAAGAAACATATTTTTTAGATAACCCCATTGAAAAACATGTAGTGATTTTTTTAATCTACCATGCATCTGGCCCTCCAGGACCACTTTGGAAACTCCTGCTTTAAACCTTTACATTTCATTTTGAAACCACACACGTTTTTTATCAAAGCTACCTATGCAAAAAATACCAACTCTCCTGAAAAAAAGAATATAATTCCTCAAATTGTATAATTCAGAAGGCAGGTTGTTGCTTTTCAGCACCAAACACTATAAGAAAGGAAATAATAAAATTGTATTAACTTATTACAAACTTATTTCTTACACAACATACAGCCATTATAGCAAAGAACAAGCATAACTGATAAGTTCCCCAAAATCCTGTATCATTAAAATAAAGTACAAAATGTCTCATTTATAAAAGCATTGCGCCACAGATATGTCACTTTTTCCCATGTTAAAACTGATGCACCTGCAACAGTAGGCCTTCATAACTAAAAGCCCAAGTCACAAAAAAACAAAGGCCTTATTTATGAAGACCTTGCGCCGCCGGTGCGTCACTTTTAACATGGGAAAAAGTGACGCACCGGTCGCGCAAGGCCTTCATAAATAAGGCCCCATGTGCATAGACAAAAAACTACAGGGCCAGCCCTAGACACAGGCAAGCAGTAGACCTGCACAGGACCACCAAACCCCAGGGGCCACCATGTTAATATATATCCTTAATATAATAATCCTCTGAGGATGGATACATATTTGCGTGGCGGCCCATACCTGAAATTTGGCGTCCTCTGGCTCTGTTCCACTACCAAACACCCTGACCCCCCGCCCCCCTCTTCACTGAACTCCGCACTCCACCCCACCCGGACCCCCTGTTACAAAGCCCCCTACCTACGCTCCCTGCCCAGGGCCACCATGAGCCTAGAGCCGCCCCTGGTAAATTTATAAGACACTGCAATAGTAAAACTCAAAGAATACGCAACAGGCTGAAAAACTAAATAGTAGATAAAGACACATATTTTTTACATAATCCCATTGAAAAACATATAGTGATTTTTTTAATCTACCATGCATCTGGCCCTCCAGGACCGCTTTGAAAACTCCTGCTTTAAACCTTTACATTTCATTTTTAAACCATACACTTTCAATTACATTTTTTATTTAATTACAATTTCTGTAATGTTACACACATTTTCAAAAATACACCAGTGCCTGTTATTATAACGATTTTTTTTCATTCTTCATCAGTGATATTTTTTTAACATATAATGAAAATCACTATAACTTTTTAAACGACAAAGCTAACGCTGTAAAAATAACTCTCCATTTGCTTCCCTTTAAGAATGTAGAATATCTACCCCACGCATGCGATCCTGGATATTTCCATCTGGCAGCGAATACTGACCTTGAATCGGAAGACATGAACAACAGCTCCATTGTCACATTTAGAAGTTAACGTAGCATCTGCTCACACACACATATCTTTCACTAAGCTAATATTCACAGACAACAGCATTCGTTTAAAAAAAAAGTGACCTTCCTTTACAATTTGCTGAAATGACTCCCTTATTTTTTAACGCATCCTCCACTTCAAGACAGGCTATTTTTTTGATAACTACTAAGCAATATTTAAGTGACTACTCTGCTAGAAATGTTATCAAGTCATTCTGCTACTCTTCACTCCATAGCCGGCGACCTATTTCTGTGGACTTCCTGTTGAACTGGCAGTTCTGCGACGTTTGTTTTACCATCTTGCTTAATTCAAAATGGATGTCCCTCCTGTCTTCGCAAACGAGCCAGACCACTTAGAACTATTTCGACAGAGGATGCTTCACTACTACGGCACCTTAGCACTCTCGACTTTGAATACTTCATATCAATTATCATTTCGATATTCGTATTTCACCTGTGTGCAGCCTGTATTTCATTGCCTGAGCTGTGATTTCTTGTGGGCCCTGGACTTATGTCTCTGCAACTTGGTACCTCCTGAAGCGAATTACAATCACCTCATGAATCCGTTAATTGATCATGAACAGCTTTATGACAACGGAGGATTTATGGCCTTTGCAGCGATACAAGGAGTTCTGGGTCATTGGAATATATTCGCAGCGGCGCAAGATTTCCTAACAGAGAGCTACATCGAAAACCCACCGAGCTGTCCTCTGATGGTAAAAGAGGCTCCGATAATAACAGATCATGAATGCTGCTTTCCTCTTTTCAATTGGATGGCTGACATGTTTTCAGATGATAACAGTGATTTCCTGTTAGAAGCAGTTGCTACCTACTTTGCTTACACAATGGACGGATGACTCTTTCCTAACAGAGAGCTACATCGAAAACCCACCAAGCTGTCCTCTGATGTAAAAGAGGCTCCGATAATAACAAATCATGAATACTGCTTTTCTCTTTTCAATTGGATGGCTGACATGTTTTCGAATGATAACAGTGATTTCCTGTTAGAAGCAGAAGCTACCTACTTTGCCTACACAATGGTTCGATAACTCTTATGCAAGCCATTGACGTCCACATTTCCTTTTGCCTGTTCTTCACGTTCTTTTGGATATTTTCTTAATGAGAACAGACCTATTGGCTTTACTAACAGTAGACATTATGATTTCGTGCTGGTTAACTTTTGGTCTTTTATGTGGACTAAATTTTTTTCTTCAGCTACTCGATTTTCAACTTTATTTTTTTTTAAACTCTAATCTCAACAATTGTATTGCATATCTTATCTTATGTTATTTCAAACGTACTCGAAGCAAAACTCGCTAATATATGCTACATGTGCCCTGATTAATGTGTAAATATAGAATGAGTTTTTTATAACTGTAAACGCCATTTCGCCTTTCAACTGCTTATTTCCGCCTCACACGCCTCTGCTCCTTTAATTTTCCATAAAAATAATGTTTTTTTAAATATATAAGAGAAAAATATAATCTTTCAATAATATTTCCATTGTTTTTCGTGCTGTATTTCAAATGCAATACTACAACCTTCAAAAGATATCTCAATACAGTAGTTCTTCTCAACACTGATTTGCCAACGATACAACAGATTACATACATGCACCTCTCGCCATTTTGTCGCTTTTGGCGCTTTTTTTTCCCTTACACAGTAACATAACACAAACTTGATAGTGCTTCGCATGTAGACAGCTGATTGATAAAGTGATGATGTATAACCACTAGCATTTTCATATATCGTTCCTAAACTGAAAGGCCAGAGAGCTTCTTCCATTTATTAAAATATAATTGATTTTGCGAAACTATATTCATTTTTCATCAACTATAGCGTTTGCATTCCATGTACTGCTGACTATAACGATTACTTTGTTTTTTGCAATGTCTGTACTCATATTACATAATGATTTGCCTTGAAAACAGAGCATTTCTGAATAAACATTTGAAATATACACGTTCTCTCTTTTAATCCATAATCTCAACTGAAATGATTGCATATTGAAAGAGTATTCATGTGTTCCACGTCACCTCAGCTGTACTAACTTAATGTTTTCTTTTGTCAACCTCACTTACTCATACTAGAACCCGCAAGCCTATAACAGCCCGTGAACTCTTTCTTAGTAGGTCGCGCACCGTACAGACAGTTGTACCGCTGTTAAAAAAACATGTATTACTGTTACCAAGCAACGCCACAGTTCCGCTTGACTCAGTGTTAATCACTGCTCCCACGCTTCTACAGGCCAGATGCTATGTCGTATTTCACTCCTTATCACGCTTTCATCTCTACAATAACAAACAGTTCTCCGCCAGCCACCAAAGAACAAACTGCAGATGCAGAGGCACTAACAAGTGAAATACGATATACCCTCTGCTCTGTGAAAGCAACCAAGCGGTAATTGTGAAAGAAAACATTCACTAGCGCTTCAAAAAAGCAATGCAATTGTATAATTATTTTTTAGAAAAAGTTCCAACTACTTTGATGGGACTATCTGTGTGTGCCTCCACAGCAAAGTTCCTCAGCCCGGACTGAAGGCAGACACAGACAGACACACACACAATAAGATAACACAGGACAACGGAGACGGGAAACAGAAGGGTCATGAAGATGCAGTCAAACAGCAGGACTGAGAGAGATATTTTTATACTCCGTTTGGTACCTCAATTTACAAACACATTTACTGCACAAATCTGTGTACAAATTCATGTCAAAACTTTTCATTTTATTTCACTCGACCACCTCCCCTTCTCACCCCACCAGTGCAAGCCGCGGCCAGAAACCGCACTATAATTTTGTCGTCTAACAAAAACTTTGTGAATACCTTAATCATTACCACTTTGGCCCCCTTCCTCCTCCCTCTCGCCCCACCCCCACCAGTGCAGGCCACGGCCACCAACCACACTGTAATTTTGTCGTCTGACAGAAACTTTAAGAATTCATTAAGCATTAGCATTTTTTGACGACGGTATCACTAGTAATTTACCATTTCTCTCTCTATCTGCATTATCTGTCTCTCTGCTAATATCATTTTTTCACTTCATGAACAACTTCTCTCATTAAATATAAAAGCTTCAAAATCTCACAAATAATTACTCTCTATATTATAAATATTTTATACTGCGTATTTTACATTTAAATGAAAAAATTAGTTTTAGAAATACAACACATTATGACAGCCAAAAATTAGTTTTCTGTCAGGCTACGAGGAAAATCAATCAAAGTTTGTGACTGAACCATATTTTACGGTACATGATAAAACAAACTGTTACAGACTTACCTTTACCAATGCTTTGTACGATGTACAACAGTGACAGACACAAAACAGATATTCATTTGACGGAACTCTCTATTAAGCTTCTATCACTGCAACCAAAATTCAATGGCACAGATTTCCAGTCAATACAGACTCATATAACTCTCTTCAGCCAATCATATTTCGTCACGCAAAATTGTAAAATTAAATTTACATTTCAATTGGTTGTCCCTCACAATATTTTTAATGTCACGTAAAAGTCACCCATCACCCACTGCCATCTCTGGCGGTTTCCATGGTAACACCTCATTCTGCACCTGGCTGAAGGCACAGGTCACAAGTTCATATCTCAACGTTCTACAGCAAACTAACAAGACTGTTTTCCCTCCAGAAACACCTGCCTATCCACAGCTCTGTTACATGTCATTTTTTCCACACCCAATAGTACTTTTCATTTTACATAAACATTAACATGCAACGTAGTCTTCAATCTTGAGGTATTACATTCAACCAATCATTTTTATTTTTTCAACCACACCCAGCCTCTTTTTTTTTTATCCTGACTTTCAGCTTCTAACTACCATTCCACTTCCAAAACCCATCGGAGGACGACTGCATATCCCTTGAAAATGAAGGTTTGGCTTTTAGGACACAGCTATATTCACTGGAGTGGAAAATATGCAGCAAGCAGAGGTATTTCCAACCTTGATTTAGCAAATGTACACATAACGTGGATTGGCCAAAGAGGATTGAAATGTCGCCAATTGATTCCATTGGTGAAAACTTTTATGCATCTCCCAGAACCAGACCTTATAATTGTGCACTGTGGTGGGAACAATCTAGGCACAATGACTGGGGTAGGTCTGGAAATGCTTCTAAAAGACACCTTTCGACAATTGATGACACTTTTTCCTCGAACTGCCTTGGTATATTCCAATATATGCCAAAGACAGAAATGGAATTGGTCCAATCAACATTGTGCACAAATTGAGAAAGCAAGGAGACATGTAAATAAATCTGTTTCTGCTTTCCTCAGAGATTATAGCATGGGTTCTATTTACCACAACAACTTGCGTTACCACATGCAAGATGTCTATAGGAGAGACGGTGTTCATTTCATGGATGAGGGAAACAGAATCTTCCTCTGCAACATCAGGCTCTGCATCGGTACTTACTTATAAATGCAGTAAAAACTCAATTAACACAAGGGCTCTTTTCAGAGCCACCTTATATCTAAGCACTCAAACTTCTGATTTATCTCCATCCACGCCAATCCAAGGTTCATCAATTCTTTTTAATTAAGGGCACAAAAAGACGCGTTTCGAGCTCAACTACTCTTGGTCACATATATATATATATATATTCACTTAAAAAACCATAGGTTTCAGACCTTATATAGTTATGAATTAGCATTTAAATAACCATTGAAATTGCTCCTATATAGTTAGTTGTACTAACTATATTTCGCGCACCTGCAATCCACTGCTGATGATGTCACATATTACATCATTCATGACATGGTCAGTGACATCACTGATGACATCACTGATGACATCGCAAATTACATCACTGTACAATAGATGACAGCACAGCAAAAGGAGGATGATAGACTTTGACACCAAAGGAATTGGGCAGCAGGCTGCTACAGCCCTAAAACCCGACAGCTAACTAATTCATTACGCTGAATATGCAGCATCATATTGTAACCCCAAGAGCCATTCTTCAATATCACACCAGGTTCCAGAGACTATATAATAATAATTGACTTTTTCTGTTACTACATTCGGCATAACGCAACAATGTGACCTATGCCTTACCCAAGCCAGATCTTTTGGCTTTGCCAATGTGCTTTACCTATATCAAACACATGAGTAACATTCATTTTGTTAAGGTAATGTGATCTGAAAATGTCTGCCCATTACACCAATTTTCTCTGCAGTCTCTCACTCTCCTTAATATGTATGTCTCATACATCATCAGTTTCCTTTTGTGCACCATTTTTTCACTATTTCCTGAACATACTTCATGTCACCTCCTGTACTTCAACACTACCCTCCCACTCACATGCTGCATTTTATCTTTGGTGATGTCTTAGTTGGAAAGTTGTGTACCTCTCACACCCCTTTTCCCACAGTTACAATGAACCTATATGTGACTGTCGCTCTCTGTGGTTTGTACAGAGGCCAAAATTGGAGGAGCATGTAGTCTGAACAGCTTTAGGACTCAATGGCAGGCATGTGAGAAACTGTCTTTGCATTCGGCCTTGACTTCGTAGCTCTCAATCACGTCCCATAATAATCATACCCACAACATTTCTACCTAATAAGACACATGGATGAGACTAAGTTCTATGTATTGCATAGAAGACTGCAAATACACAACATTTTTAAAACCTCATCCTCTCAGATAATGCACAATAAAATAATACTTAAAGTATCCATGTATCTCAGAGTAGTTTGTTTAAAATGGGCTGATAATGGAACGACCTTTGATCTAAGAAGGTGTCTGGTGCGCATTTCCAAAACAGATGGATTAATTATTGTATGTTCTCTACAGTGATTATTATTATTTCTACATTTATAAAAGCAAACTGTGCTTGTAAATTAAATCAATGGAAAACTTACTTTTAGGTTGAAAGGAAGTCTGCATAAACCACAAAGAAGTAGGCAAAGGTCTCACCCCTGCTCAGATAGTGGTGCTGCAGCTACACATAATAATTTGATTGTTGCCTGTGTGAGGTCCTGATCAAATCAACATTCCTATAAAAAATGCAGAACTCCATCTTTGCTACTAGTGGTAGGTAGCTAATGTTTATACATATTTTAGAAAGACCAGGGAAATTAATGCCAGTATCATCAACATAATGCCATGGGCTCTGGAGCAAGCAAAGGAAATAGCGCCTTTGACTGTTGTTGGGATAAGAAAATACAGACATGTACATGGTTTAATGGTCCCTGGTGCCACTGCACCTGCTGCTCCGATAGTAGCTACTCCCCTTATACTAACATCAACACATGCACACTTCATGGAAAGGTGTTGCACCGTTACAACGCAACTTTTACAACGGACTTCTATTACAACGCAACTTTTACAACGCTGGATCCATTACATCGCATGCCTTTACAACGCATGACATTACACCGCAGATGCTATTACAACGCATGCCATTACAACGTAAGTATAGGTAAGTATATATATATATTTTTTTATTTAATATTATTTAATTAATTTGATTAATATTAAATGTACATAAATATATTTATTTTTAGGTTTTAGGGCTAGGTTTGGTTTTTGGGGTACAGGGGTATTTTTAGGTTTTAGGGCTGGGTTTGGTTTTTGGGGTACAGGGGTATTTTTAAGTTTTAGGGCTAGGTTTGGTTTTTGGGGTACAGGGGTATTTTTAGGTTTAAGGGCTGGGTTTGGTTTTTGGGGTACAGGGGTATTTTTAGGTATTAGGGCTGGGTTTGGTTTTTGGGGTACAGGGGTATTTTTAGGTTTTAGGGCTGGGTTTGGTTTTTGGGGTACAGGGGTATTTTTAGGTTTTAGGGCTGGGTTTGGTTTTTTGGGTACAGGGGTAGTTTTAGGTTTTAGGGCTGGGTTTGGTTTTTGGGGTACAGGGGTATTTTTAGGTTTTAGGGCTAGGTTTGGTTTTTGGGGTACAGGGGTATTTTTAGGTTTTAGGGCTGGGTTTGGTTGTTGGGGTACAGGGGTATTTTTAGGTTTTAGGGCTGGGTTTGGTTTTTGGGGTACAGGGGTATTAGGTTTTAGGGCTGGGTTTGGTTTTTGGGGTACAGGGGTATTTTTAGGTTTTAGTGCTGGGTTTGGTTTTTGGGGTACAGGGGTATTAGGTTTTAGGGCTGGGTTTGGTTTTTGGGGTACAGGGGTATTTTTAGGGTTCACTTTTTTTAAAAACACGACTTTTAATAAATTAAATTAATTAAATTAATTAAATTAAATTACATTAATTATATTTTTTTCAATTAATAAATTACATTAATTAAATTAAATTAATTACATTTTTTAAATTAATTAAATTATATTATATTATTTACAATTAAAAAATTAATTAGATTACAATAATTAAATTAAAATAAATTAATTATTATTTTAAAATTATTAAAATTAAATTCATTATATTAAATTAAATTATATTATTTACAATTTATAAATTAATTAAATTACATTAATTAAATTAAATTAAATACATTAAATTAATTACAATTTCAATATTAATTAAATTACAATAATTAAATTAAATTAAATTAATTACTTTTTTAAAATTAATAAAATTAAATTAATTAAATTAAATTAATAAAATTAACTTAATTACATTTTTTTTAAAAAGATATACTTACCTATACTTACGTTGTAATGGCATGCGTTGTAATAGTATCTGCTATGTAATGACATGCGTTGTAAAGGCATGCATTGTAATGGATCCTGCGTTGTAAAAATTGCGATGTAATGGTCTGCGTTGTAAAATAACGCATTGTACCGTCATACATCCTCATGGAAACAGTGAGCTGGTGCTTCTAAACAAATTCTACAATCAATGTTGTGTAGTTGCATAGAGACCATTGGTGCTTTGGTTGCAGCAACACCAGGACCCAAGGCCAGAGTGGCCAACTGAATGCGGATTATTGCTGTATTTTACAGTTCAAATTGTGCTTGTAAATTAGTTTAGTGCCTGGTATGTACAAAGGGAAAATACAAAATCTGGGATTAATCCCGGCTTTACCACATAACCAAATTGTGTGACCTTAGGCAAATTGCTTATTTCAGCAGCATGCCATTTTCTTCATTATCATATATGAAAGCACCTTCAAATAAACGAGGACCGTATAAGAGGCACACAAACATACTGTGTTTGATTTACTAAACTACAATGTTGCTCGCTATACACAAATGCGGGCCACATACAGGGTTGCGCATGACAACTTGCCTCAGGTCACAAACAGCATTACTACGGGGGCAGGGGAGGAATGGTTCTAAAATCATATCTAAAAACATACTCTTAATCAGTGCTGTGCAGTGATATAATAATGTGACAAATTAACACCAAAGCTTCAGCGCGTTCCAAATAGGTGCATTTTTGTATTTTGAAAAGGCTTCATCTTATCTTAGGTGATGTTTGATGCATGATTTAAATGACAAGCATTTCAGGGTTCAGATCGTAAGCCGGACCTGTGCACTGTTGCACTAAGAATGATCAGTCTGATGTTTTTTTTCCCATGAGTGGACGGGGCCAAGAACAGCAGAAGCAACCCTGCAGGAGCATCAGCTGTCTGTTCGTAAACACGAATTATGCCCAGAGCACTTTAAACACAACATTATTACCAGGCCTCCGAGTCGTACCCTTGGACGCCAAATAACGCCAATAGGTGCATGGCTGTAAAACAAAAACAGTAATCAGAGATGGCACTGCTGCCTGTATATCCCTGTAGCCGCTGCCCATATCACCAATGTAATGAAGCAAGTGGCATGTGCGGGAGCCATTTGCTGCGCACCATGTCACCAGCCCTTACTGTACTTCAGAGTAAATTGTTGGGACCCCATCAACCCCCTGCCATCCTCACATCTTCCTCACGCCTCCTGCCATCACACTGCCATGGCCCCTGCTCCATAACAAACAACAAATTGCCTTTCCTCCAAAGGCACTGTCCCGTTCGGTCCGATTTAGGGCCTGCCCTACATGAGAACGCCTACCGCCCCCATACTGTCACCCGCATTATTTAATGCAGCTGCAAACGGCCTCTTGCTTTAATTTGTGAAGTGTGTCTCGGGAAAGTTAGGGTGTGCGAGTACATACCTTACAGGGAACACTGATACCAACACACAGCTGGCCAATGCAGTATGAGCCCAAATCTGGTAGGACAGTGCAACACACTTCAGTGCAGAGGGTATTCAAGAGCGGGGGGGGCAGGGGGGAGAGGGGGCTGTGTCAGAAGCACTGAGAGGACCTTCATCACTGAGCCTGAATTAAGGTCCAAAACATTATGGGCTTATCCTTCCAGCCACACAAAAAAACGCTCTCTCATGACAGCATTGTGTCAGAAGGTCCTGAAGGCTGCCCAGTGACCCTTCATTCTTAGTAGCAAGATTATGAGCAACAGAGGGAAGGTCAGTGTATATTAGTATATGACACTTAACCATAAAAGCTCTAATCCCATATTTATTTATAGTGTGAAAGTTTAGAAAGTTAAACTTTACTAACATGCATGTTTATTCTTTGTTTTCTTTGGCTTGACTTCTAATATGATCTTGACATTTTATAAATGCTTTTAGAATATTCAAAATTCCTGGAAACACAGAAGTAAAAACACACACACAATACATAATAAATCTGTAACCATTCAATGTTGCCAATTTTACTTAATACAATACTGACATTGTGTACCTTTACCTTTCTTCCGAACCACCATATGATTGCTCAATTTTATCCTTAAGATTTGCAAAATTGATGAATATTGCGCCGAACATTTGAAAAACAAAATTATAGACTAACCCAATTGGTTAAAATGGATTCTTGACATAACTCAATTATTCCCAAACCGTGGCTGATCCACAGTTATATTGTGATCTTTCCATGTTAAGGATTTGAATTTAGAATTTAGATTTAGAATTAACAACATTTGAGTACGAAATCACACAATAGTGAGAAGTGTGTTATATTTTCCACATTTTCAGTACTAGTGCAATGGGAAAAATACTCCCTTTTAGCTAAAATTACAAACGTCTTGCTTTTTTCACATTCCCTTTTAGGAGACCTGGCTAGCCAACAACCATCAAACCATGAGAAGGGCCAAGAAGAATAATCCTCTGCTCATAGGCAGGCACAAAGACTTAACTCCACCAGTGAGGATGAGGAATCACCAACCAGCAGGGGGAGTGTGGCCTCCTGGATACTAATGATTTGTCTCAAAGAGATTGCTGGCCAAGGCTGAAAAGTTACTTGGTGGGGCAGTGGATGTGGATACCACAAGTATTGGGAAGAGCATTCTTGGGAAGAACATTTTCTGTTTTGCCAACAACTTTAGCATCGTTATATGAATCCTCACAAAAGTTTCAAAGCGTTTTCCCTAATGTTAATTCTCATAGAGATATTAGACATGACTACAGTCCAAACCGCTGAACGGCATTAGACCAAATGTGGCAGAAAATTGGTCCAGAAAGCTGTGTCATGCAGCTCCCATAAAAATGTATACGGAATCTGCTCGTTCGGAAAACATACACTGTAGGACGGGTGTCAGACTGATTCTAAACACTCTCTATCAGCTAGCTCACAGTGCCACTAGAATCTCCTCTTACCAAGGGGAGAATAGTTCTTGGCAACCAGCGAACATGACAACCCTGATCCCTCAGGACCGTGGAAACAGTGTACTACTTTTCTCTCAGTCACTCGTGCTCACTTAGCCTCAGAGAGACACACAGAATAAACAGTCTGGATGTTTTTCAATAAGCTTTTATTGAACAGTCGTTATTCTAGTGTAAAATAGATGAGCTACAACAACCACTGGATAGTAACATATATAAATGATTAGAGAAACTATGAAAGTAAAAGGATGATAGAGTTCTACCATCTTGCAATAATCATGAAACATAGGAGTATATAAAATACATGATAATAAAAGTGTGTACTCTTACGATGCCTTCCTAACTATATGTGCCTAAGTGTACCTAGCATGTGTGTAGGTGTTAAGCCAAGAATCCTTCTAGGATAAAGTCAACCCCATTACCTGGATCGAGAGACTGTGGGGCCCTATCCTGGTCTCGGTTGGACACCCCGCAAGGGATGTTAGACGACTGCGAGCTGGAGTATCTGCATACAGGAACCTCCGCGTCTCTGGTCAGTGTGTCAGCCGGGAAGTCCTGGTCTCCTCTGCCTATCTTAGCAAGATGTGATGTATATATACCCATTGGTCTCCCTGGGCTTCTACCTTGCTGTATTACTTTGCCCGACTTAGGATGACGTTGGGAATGAACTTTGGTCATAGATATTATACAGGAGATATTAGCCCTGCTGTGCTTCCAAGAATCCTCATGCATAATGTAAGGGGTTTTTGCCAGGGAAAATCCTGCGGTCTGAATGCAGTGTTGTATCTAGGTAAAAGGTCAGTACCTAAGAACCGTTATGTATGTAATGTAGGGAAGAATATAGGTGAAGGGTTACGATGTTACCTGGGCATGGTTAGGGAGACCTATAGGGAATAGAACACCCACTCCTCATCTGACTGGATGACATAATTCAAATTCTGAATGTGCTACTAGGCTGACTAGGCACCGGTATGCGAATAACTATAGTAAAACAAATAGTCATGCTGATAAAAAGTTTTAAAACTTCAAAAAATCTTTAAAAAATGAAAAAGGGAAAATTGTCACTCAAGCCATAGCTCTAATATATCCGTATATATAGTTCGAGCTACTACAAGCTTCTGAAAGCCATGAATGTCCACAAAAAGTGTCAATTTGTTTTTGAGTTGAAAATGTAGTTTTTTTTAAAAAGGCCGAATTTCTTCCAGTACACAATGAGACAAATATTTATGTGTCCTGGCTGGTAGATGCAACATTACTGTTGTTTGATGATGATCCCTGTAACACCTCGCAGATTACGTATATTGAGCACAGATGATCTTCCGTACTGCCTGCAGCCGATGCTGAGGTAGCCTGTGCTCCGTCTAAGGCAAGTATCCATTCCGACAGGAGGCATGACTACCTGTGGAGGCTCTAGGAATGCCAACATCAACATTGGAATACGCTGGGGCACTGCAGAACATGGGCTGTTATTGGGTCCAGTAAAGCATCAACGTCCGATTGCGCACATGATGGGAGTGTCAGACAGAGACCCAACGTGCCTTCTTTTAGCCGCCACTCATAGTTTGACTATTAGCCCCCTAGAGACAATTTGTACTAGCCCTCTGGAACTATGTATTTTTAGGATTGAAGGCCTAGTTGGTGGCATGTGGAGGAGAGCCTTAAAATACCGACTCCCGGGCCCAAAAAACGATTTCCTAGACAAATATCTAGAGCTAATCGCCCCACAAATATTGGCATCCGACTCCTTCTTCCTAATAGGGAATTTAATTATCATGGTGAAATCTTGCTGAAGCCGGACACAGATCAATTGATTACCAGTATGAATATGCTTGGATTATCGCACTTGATAACAGGCCCTACCCATGATGCACGCAATATGCGCATTCTTTTTTCGAATTCATATGATATTAAAGTTGTGTCCCCCATTCCGCTGTTATGGTCTGATCACTATCTTATAAATGTTATCATCCCTGGCCAGAAGATTAAAGATGATCCTAAAAGCAAACTTCTATGGTGGAGATCCTGGCGCAAACTCACTCCATCTTTATTCTCTAAACATTTCAGTCTGTCACAGTCTAGCCTGAAGGGAAACATAAATCTTGCGTTGGAAGAGGCCATTACGGTGGCTTTAGATAAAATAGCCCCCCTTTCGAAAGTTAAAATTAAACCGAGGACCGCTCACTGGTATACGGAACAACTAAAGACAGCAAAGCTCTTATGTATAGGTGCGGAACAAAAATGGAGAAAGAGCAAAGTAAAGGCTGACCGCAAAATATACAAAAAAGTGAGGAGTCCCTCCTAATGCCCCTTAGAATACGCCAGGCAAAGTATGGAGGAAGGTATTTTTCTCATCTTGCCCCTGCACTCTGGAATAAAATCCCCCTTCACCTATGCACCACCTCAGATCACAACTGTTTTTGAAAGAAACTGAAATCTTGGCTATTTGACAATTAGGCAAGTATCTTATCAGAGCAGTCTGCAAGTGCCATGAGACTTCTGAGTGATATGTCCACCATATAAATGTCCCTGATTTGATTTGATTTGATTCTTCTTTGCAAAACAGGCATCACGGGACAGGTAAGATGCAGTCCATCCAGACTGGTCTAAATGGTAGGAACCAAGATGCACTTAGTTCTCTCAGGCGAGGTATGCCCAGATGGTGTACCATACTAAGCATGGGCGAATTTTGGGAATCTGGCGTTCACGAATTTGCATATTTGCAAACTCGCAATCCGCAAAATCCGCGAATTCTCATGAATTTGCAGATTTTTTTTGTTTTCGCAAGGGTTTCTGCCAGTTCGCGAGGGTTTTGTACCAGTTCGCAATTGCGAACTTACTTGTCGGCTCGCAACGGTCGTGACTATGTTGTTTCTACGTCTGGTTCATCATCATAGGTTCACAGCACCCTCTGTTTCACCACTGCCACCCTGTTTCACCCATGCCACCCTCTGGTACATCAATGCCACCCTCTGGTTCATCACTGTAGATTATGGGGGGGGGGGAAGCAAGCACACCTGCCCTGCTTCAACTGACATGAATTAATTTGGGGTTGATTTATTAATGTGTCACTGTTTTAAAATTCCAGTCTGGCACCTGCTTCCTTATCTGTAATTTGCTTTCTGTTGCAGTGCAATTTTTTTTCCAGGACCTTTGTGGCCTACTTGTAGCTATTCTATGAGCCTGCTGTGAGGGTCAGAGCAGGGTCATAGAATTGTTGCAACTAGCAACTGAACTCTGGAGGGGCCCCAGTCAAGAAGCACTACAGGGAATGGTTACTAATGATGAGTTTGAACTTTTGCACCTGCTGAGTGCTTTCAGTTTTGCAAAACTCGTTTTTCTGCAGAACAGAAACTGTAATTCCCCAAACAAACATAGGCAACTGAACTCTGGAGGGGCCCCTCAGGAAGTACTACAGGGAATGGTTACTAATGATGAGTGAACTTTTGCACCTGCTGAGTGCTTTCAGTTTTGCAAAACTCGTTTTTCTGCAGAACAGCAACTGTAATGCCCCAAACAAACTTACTTGTGAAAGTTGATTTCTAATCCAAAAGTGATCCAAAGAAAGTCAAAAGGCCTCAAATCCAAAAAAGTGCAGGCAAATGTCAACCTGAGGAGTTATTCTGATAAAAATCATCATTTTCAGAAGGTCTATGCTGCTTGCTAGTGGATTTCTGGTGCAGAATTGAAAATTTTGTAATTTCGCGAGTGCGAGATTGTTGCTGCCCGCCGCACCTACATGTTCGCAATTGCGAACTCTCGCGATGCGTCGCCAAACTCCCACGGGATCCCGCAGCAAGATCCAAAATGGCGCTGCACTCGCAAAATATCGAGAAAAACAACTCGGCAAACGCTGAATGACGGTAAGTGAACGCCGCACGCCGCAATATTGTATCACCAAGAAAAAAATATCCGCTGCGTGCGAATTTGCGGATTTTCGGTAAATTTGCGAGAGTTCGCGGATTGCGAATTTACCGAAAATCCGCAAAATCCGCGAGCGGAACGGATTTTCCGCCTATGCTTATACCATACGATCATGGTATTTATGCTCTTGGAGTGCTTTTTCCATCTCCTTGGTGACTGGGTTGTTCATTGCATAGTAGAAATTTGACAATCAGGATCCCTGCTATTAGGCACAGGATTTGCAGAAGCCCTCAAAAATGCTACCGAACAAGGAGTGTATAAAGTTTGGTATAAATCTGAAAATTATCTGAATGTTGCGTAACAGTCGTGAACCTATGTGCTTAAATAGGTGGACGATACCCGTCATGTCAGCCATGTTTAGATTAGATTTACCATTTCTGCAAAATGGAAGGGGCATTTTGTACGTATGTGTGCCTGTATCTCGGCTGAAGACCTTGCGATCTGGAGATCAAAAACTCTCTCAAGTTGAGGTTAAGTGCACTGTATGGCCTTCATTCTGCTAAAAGTATCAAACCGTATGACAGAAACATTTAGTGAAGGCCATAACGGCGCTTCCCTGACTGTATGTGTTGGTGGAAACAATACTTGCATACAGCAACTAACCCTGGAGCTCACGGTTACCAGATATGCGATGCCCGGAGGGATTCCACAACAGCCTTGATCGTTCAGCATCAAGTAACTCCCATTCAAAAGTAGCCTGAACACTGGAGTAATCAAGGCTGCTGGGGCACCCCTCAAGTGACAGGATACGTTAGCTACTGTACCAATACTGGCCCTGTGCAGCATTATATCCTGGCATATGAGAGATCAACTCAAAGTGTTCTCACAGTTTATACCACTTAGAAACACTTCTAGACCCCCCACTCCTGCATTAACTCTGTACGGTAATTCCCAAGATTCCTTGATTAATTTCCTACCCATTTCTTCATATCTGCCTACATGATGTTGTTCTAGGCAATACTGAAATTGGAAAGTTGTGACAAGTAGATTGGTATGGCCATGGATTAACCATTCTGTGGATGGTGATTCTGCCACTGTAAAAGCTAATCTGTCCAGCTTTTCAATATGCAGCATTGTATATTTTGCTCCCCTTTGAGGCATTTTTGTCTGTTTCTCTGGCAGATCGTATTAGGAAAACAGAGACATACTATTGATAAAACGCCAAGGCACATAGCCAGTGCGCAAAGATTGCAGTGTCCAGCTCAATAATAAGCAAGGGCGAATTTTTTGAATTCGCAATTCGCAAATTTGCGAATTTGCGATCCGCAAAATCCGCAAATTTGCGGATTCGGGGATTTTGCAGATTGTGTGGGTAAAGGCCGGGCGGGAAAACGGTGCACATCGCTAGTGTGAGGGGCAGGGCCAAATGGGCGAGGCTTACATGTAAGTTCACATGCCTCTTGTGTACATAAAAGAACAGACACGGATCAGAGAAGCTCGTGGTCACAGGAACTGCACAGGGATTGAGCTCGTGAAAGTCAATAATGCAAAGGCCTCCATCAAGCATCAAAGCTAATTTTCGACGATAGATATGGGGAGAACACACACCTACCCAGCCTCGAAAAAACACACATTTGGGGGGGGGGCTGATTAACTGTGGCATCACACCAAAGAGCGCCGGGGTCCCTCGAGTGAGCTGTCCATCAAGTGGGTAAAGGGCGCGAAGACGGTGCACACCACTAGTGTGTGGGGAGGGGCCAAACGGGCGGGGCTTATATGCGAGTTCACATGCCTCTTGTGTGCATAAAAGGAGAGGCACAGATCAGAGAAGCTCGTGGTCACAGGAACTGCACAGGGATTGAGCTCGTGAAAGTCAATTATGGAAAGGCCTCCATCAAGCATCAAAGCTAATTTTCGACGATAGATATGGGGAGAACGCACACCTACCCAGCCTCAACAAAACACACATTTTGGGGGGGGGCTGATTAACTTTGGCATCACACCAAAGAGTGCTGGGGTCCCTCGAGTGAGCTGTCCATCAAGTGAGTAAAGGGCGCGAAGATGGTGCACACCACTAGTGTGTGGGGAGGGGCCAAACGGACGGGGCTTATATGCGAGTTCACATGCCTCTTGTGTGGCTAAAAGGACAGGCACGGATCAGAGAAGCTCGTGGTCACAGGAACTGCACAGGGATTGAGCTCGTGAAAGTCAATTATGCAAAGGCCTCCATCAAGCATCAAAGCTAATTTTCGACGATTTATATGGGGAGAATGCACACCTACCCAGCCTCGACAAAACACACATTTTGGGGGGCTGATTACCTTTGGCATCACACCAAAGAGCGCCGGGGTCCCTCGAGTGAGCTGTCCACCAAGTGGGTAAAGGGCGCGAAGACGGTGCACACCACTAGTGTGTGGGGAGGGGCCAAACGGACGGGGCTTATATGCGAGTTCACATGCCTCTTGTGTGGCTAAAAGGACAGGCACGGATCAGAGAAGCTCGTGGTCACATGAACTGCACAGGGATTGAGCTCGTGAAAGTCAATTATGAAAAGGCCTCCATCAAGCATCAAAGCTAATTTTCGACGATTGATATGGGGAGAACGCACACCTACCCAGCCTCGACAAAACACACATTTTGGGGGGGCTGATTAACTTTGGCATCACACCAAAGAGCGCCGGGGTCCCTCGAGTGAGCTGTCCATCTAGTGGGTAAAGGGCGCGAAGACGGTGCACACCACTAGTGTGTGGGGAGGGGCCAAACAGACGGGGCTTATATGCAAGTTCACATGCCTCTTGTGTGCATAAAAGGACAGGCACGGATCAGAGAAGCTCGTGGTCACAGGAACTGCACAGGGATTGAGCTCGTGAAAGTCAATTATGCAAAGGCCTCCATCAAGCATCAAAGCTAATTTTCGACAATAGATATGGGGAGAACGCACCCCTACCCAGCCTCGACAAAACACACATTTGGGGGGGGGGGGGGATTAACTTTGGCATCACACCAAAGAGCGCCGGGGTCCCTCGAGTGAGCTGTCCATCAAGTGGGTAAAGGGCGCGAAGACGGTGCACACCACTAGTGTGTGGGGAGGGGCCAAACGGACGGGCTTATATGCGAGTTCACATGCCTCTTGTGTGCATAAAAGGACAGGCATGGATCAGAGAAGCTTGTGGTCACAGGAACTGCACAGGGATTGAGCTTGTGAAAGTCAATAATGCAAAGGCCTCCATCAAGCATCAAAGCTAATTTTCAACAATAGATATAGGGAGAACGCACACCTGCCCAGCCTCGACAAAACTCACATTTTGGGGGGGCTGATTAACTTTGCCATCACAACGAAGAGCGCATGGGTCCCTTGAGTGAGCTGCCTGCCAGTGCCCATCATCCTGTAACAGGAAGCACTAATAGATAAAATAAAGCAGGTGCTCGAGCACCTGCTTTCTTTTATCTTTTAGTGCTTCCTGATGAAGCTAATTTAGTAACTATTTTAGGATGGAGCTGGCAGCTTGCCGGCGCCATCCTAAAAAAGTTACAAGTTTAACAGGCTTGAACTTTTGCCCCCCAAATCCGCCGCTCGCGGATTTCACGGATTTCCGGTAAATTTGCGGGAGTTCGCGGATTGCGGATTTACCGAAAATCCGCTAAATCCGCGAGCGGAACGGATTTTACGCTCACCCTTACTCAATAACATAATAGAATGCAATTCTGATTGCCTGTGCTGTAGTATGGACAAATCTTGTTCTAGTACATCAAGAGCAGAAGATACAATGTTGCTCAGTGAATATATCCAGAAAGTTAACGAAGTCATACCATTCTCAACTGCAGCTAAGGTTTTCTCTAAGTCAATCCTATCTATTTCTCTAATCCTCTCTGCAGTTTCTTGTTGGGAGATTTTCCATATTTCCTTATAGACAGCCTATGAGAAACGTTTTTGAAGTGGCTTTCTGGGACCCAATACAAAATCCTGTAGGTCCACATCCTTTGTAAGTAAGGATAAGTGTTGTTTCACCTGTGTGAGTGTTGAGGTTTTTAGGCAATCGAGGCACAACTTCCCAACACTGTATGACGTCAGTACCGCTGGATGTTGTCTTTGTACATAGCGGGGGTCTGGCCTTTGGATACTAAACCCTTCGGTTATACCTTTGAATCTTTCCAGACATCTATTAGTGTCTGTGGGCCAAACCAACCATCCTTTCCAATTGGGGTCTGATCTATTATATTGCATGATGTTATCTACTGTAATACCTCCCTGTGATGTAAGGCTACCCCCAGTATGTGATGGTGTTGAATCCGAGGTGCGTTCAAATCCTTATTCTTGGCTATTCCAAGACAGGTAGTTTTTTGCACAGTAAAATTCAGAAACATGATCTGCTGAGGAATGAGGCAAGCTCTAAATAGCGCTTCTGTTCCCTGGACTTGGCAGTATCTAGAACCCCAGACTGATTTTGTGTCTATTGTGTCTTTCCATAAGTCGAAACCTTGTTCAGACAACTGGGTAATAAGGAAGCAGAGCAAATCTGTTTGGTGTTTGTCAACATATTTTTCTGCGCTGATGTCGGTGTAACCTTATAATAATATGAGGCTGGGTCAGACACGGTAAACACTGAAAAATTTGGGAATTTCTGTGCAAATGCTTTTGAACTTCTTTTTGAAGGTGTTGAGAAATATTGACATTGGTGGTATGTGAAAACATTTCTGGCATAGTGCTCACTTGTACGTGTGATATCAGCACGTAATGTCACACATTTTTACATTACGTGCATATACTTACTGTTATGTTCAAGATACCACCAGGTAAGTAAGCACCAGGGCACTGTAAGTACTCTGTTTCCCATCCTGGTTGCACCAGGCATCTTTTATTCAGTAACCAAACTCGACGTCAATCATTACGCACAT
This sequence comes from Lissotriton vulgaris, assembly GCF_964263255.1. Lineage (NCBI taxonomy): Eukaryota > Metazoa > Chordata > Amphibia > Caudata > Salamandridae > Lissotriton > Lissotriton vulgaris. Next base: position 48,935 of record NW_028248881.1, on the reverse strand, counting down.
AACACCTGTGTATATATAACAAGGGTGGTCGACCACCACCCCTCCGGGTTACAGCGATGGCCATGACCACCTCACACTCCTCCACAACCTACCAATAAAACACAAAAATAAAACAAACAAGAACAAAAACCCCACCGTAATGTAAAACATGCAAAAGACATAAAATAGAACACAACTGCTGAGCCATTAATCCAAATCAATAGGTTACATATTTCTTTGGTCTCGAAGACCTGGTGGGGCAAAGCTGAAGCTGGTACCTCTCGACACCCCCTCGGTGTCGACCAGACTCTGGCCCCTGGGATTCATCAGCCCGGGGTAGCAGATCACACTCCGGTATCACATGGGCGTTCTTGCAGAGGAGGAGACAAACCAATGTCCTAACACTACACCACTCCCACCAGGAAGGACACCCCCGTCCAGAACCTGAGCAGGCAAAATTCCACCACCACCCAGATCCACACCATCCGTAGACTCCTTGTCAGAAACTAGAGTTCCCTTATCTGGAGGTATACCGTCATCCAACCAGTCACCACCAGGATTCCAGCAAGCTTTAAAGAAATACACATTTCTAGAGATGCTCACTCCATGTCTCACTGCAATGATAGTAGTCCCATGAACAGACTGAACAATACATGGTTAAGGCTCAAAAGGCAAACTAAATTTCCCTTTTGGATGCTGATTCCGCACCATAACAGCATACCCCACTTTAAAAAAATGTGGACTTGCTCCGTGCCTGGAAGAAAACTTATCATACTTCAACTTGTGCGTCCATAGCTCATTTGTCACTAATGCATGTTTGGCAGACACCGCCTCCATCTGAGGGATAAAGTCACCCATAGACCGATTCATACAAAAAGACATCGGACTGACCTTCATAGTGAAATGAGGGGTCATCTGATATTCCCTCAAGAAAGTATACAGAGCACAGTCCAAATCCTGCTAATCAGCCACAGCAATCCAAATGGCTTTATTAAGGGTACTCATAAAGTGCTCAGAGGCCCCATTTGCCTGAGGTCATAAAGGTTTAATTTTCCTGTGACCAATACCCCTGGATTGTAGATAGGTCAAAAGTCCTGACCTGAAAATGAATGACCAGCTCAGTGAACAAACCATGAGTCGCCATGATCTTCTCGAAAGAGGAATAGTTTGACAAGCCGTGGTAGTGTTCAGTAACTCAACCTCAGGATATTTAGAGAAATCGTCATAACCACTAACATATGACGCCCATCCGGTAAACTCCCAAAGTCAGCACTTCCCTGCTGCCAAGGGACTGAAGGAACGTCTTCCGTAAGAATGGGAGCTGGAGATTCCCCAGCCCCAGCAGCCTGACAGAGTGCACAACTCAACACAGTGCTCTCTACCAAGGCATCTAGGCCCGGAAACCAAACCTTACATCTCAACCTGGATTTAGTTTTCACAACCCCTTGGTTAGCCAAATGTGCCAGATCCACCACACTTTGTTAGAGACAAACAGAAATCACCAGCTGTAGACCTCTCATCAAACACCCCTCTGGGGATATAACCAGTTCATCCCACACATTGAAAAGGGACGCCAAGGTAGATCTAGCATCCTCAGTACGACACTTGGCTGTATCCACCAGGACATTCCATTTCCCAGTACTCACTGCAGAAAGACAAAGCTTGAGACACCCATCCAGTTTTGTAGACTCCAAAATCTCTTCCTAGGAAATAGGAATAGGCCTGGACCGCTCCACCACCAGACGCACATATTCAATAGTATACTCAGCATCAGACTCTTTACTAGGAATAGCAGGACAGAAATGCTGTGAAAGATAGTCAGTGGATGAAACACCACTGTAAAATAATAATCCTGCAACTGCAGGATCCATTTCTCAATTCGTGGGGGAGACTTGGACGAACAACCCATGAACAACAGAATGAGTGGTTTATGGTCTGTATGTACAACAAATGGCTGGCAAAAAAGATAAAAATAAGAATGGCGACACCCCCGATGGATGACAAGAGCCTCCTTCTCAATATGAGAGTACTGTTGTTCAGTCGCAGTCAACGCACGACTGGCATATGCCACCTGGCCCATTCCCCATTGCCCTGCCGCTGGGAAAGCACAGCCCCCAAGCCAATGGGGCTAGCATCCACCGACAACTCAAACTCCAGTGCTGGATTGAAATACACCAGAGTGATATCAACTGATAGGGCCTGCTTAGTAGCTTGAAAAGCACATTCCTGCTCCGGACCCCAGTCCCATGCAACATTAGACTTAGGAAGTTCCCACAAAGGAGCCATAAGATCAGTCAGGTTGCGGATAAAATGGCCACAATAATTCACCATTCCCATGAAACTCCGCACACCAGACACATTAATGAGAGCAGGAGTCATCTGAATATCACATACTTTCAAAGGATCCGGTGACACACCATTCTGCAAAAAGTGATAACCAAAAAACGAAATGTCGGTTGTCAAGAATTTGCATTTTTCTTTGTGAAGCATGAGTCCATGCTCCAGCCACCGCAGAAACACACCACGGAGTTGAAAAAGGTGCTCATCCAAAGTAGGGGCATGCAGCAAAATGTCATCGCTGACATTAAACACACCACCCGGGCCAGAAAGAACCCCCCGGATTGTGTTTTGATAAACCTTTGCAGCATTGGAGACCCCAAAATTTAAATTCTTATACCTTCGCAAACCCACATGTGTAGAAAATGTGGTAAGTGCACAGGAAGCAGGGTCAAGCATCAGCTGATGGTTACCGGCACGAAGATCCATTTTAGAAAACCAACGTGACCCACTCACCTCCATCACAACATCGTCCACAGTAGGGGTGAGGTGCAGCTCACGCTTGATCAAAAGATTAAGTAGCTGCATATCCACACAAATACGGACCTCTCCAGGTGGCTTAGGTTTACAGGCCACCACAATTGGAGACACCCAGGAAGTAGGACTATCCACCCATTCAATGATATCCACAATCTCAAGTTTCACCAGTTCTGCTTCCACCTTCGGGCGAAGATGGAACGTCACTCTCCTATGATGTAAAGCTTCTGGCTGGACTGACTCATCAATATGAACTTTGATCATACGACACTTCAAACAACCAATATTGTCAAACAGAGATGAAAACTGGGCCAACATCTCCTCCACATTCCACTGATGCACACTCAAAGCAAAGCGACCAATTGCAGAAATTCCACTGTCCAACAGCCCAGCAACATCCCTTGACCCCCTTCGGTGATGTATATCCATGTCTTTATCGCATGAGAACCATGTGCCACCTCAGCATTATAATCTCCTGACAATGGAAGCGGATCAGAGGACCTATAGGAAAAAAAACCTTGTAGTGGTCGAACTCAAAATGGGAGAAATCGGCAACGTCAACATCATTAAATTGGCCATTATATTTATAGAGGCACCCGTATCAATCAAGGCTGGCACCAGGTGACCATCCACCCTCACATGACAATTAGGGATACCCTTTCGCAGATGACCCCCAGGTTGCAAAGCATGGATGACATGTATAGCCCCCTCCACATCATCATCATCCATGTCTCCTTCCACCGGCAACTGAGCAGCAACATACACCTGGTCAGATGATACAGTGACAGAACCTCATGCAGGGGCAGAGCGACACATGTTCGCAAAATGGTTGAACTTGCTGCATTTGGAACATCTCTTTCCAGTAGCAGGACATGTCCGTTTATGAGGAAAAGCACCCCCACAACCATAATAGTGCCTGGGCCACTTCACTTTCCCCTGATTCCTCAGCTTCTTCCTGTCAGGGACTCGGGCCGAAACAACATTAACCGGCCCCACCTTCACCACCTGTTGGAACGCCACCTCCATATGGGTCACTCGCACCTTTGAAAGTTCCTTAAACCTATCCAGGTTCAACATATCAGCCATTGACATGCCCGGCACCTGTAGAATAGCTTCACGTAATTTAATAGAGGAACAGCCCTGTATGATTTGGACCCTGATCTCATCCGCAGCATCGGGCAACGTACAGGTGCTGACCAAATCATGTAGAAGGGCATAAAATTTATCCATTGACTCATCTGGTAGCTGCCGTACCTGACATAACAGAAACCGCTCATAATCTGGATTGGCCAGTGGTTCAAAATGGGTTGTAAGGGCTTGCTTCAAAGTACCATACGTATGTGGCGGTCCACCTTCAACCACTGACCGCCCCAAATGGTGAATGATCCCTCCCCCCAGATGCAACAGCATTGGACTCTCTTATTCCTCCCCCAGGTCAATGGCATTAAAATATGTCTCAAAACGGTCCACCCAGTCCTTCCTTCGGGCCGCCTGGGTTGACGGAGGACAACCCAACAGAAAATGCTTCACAGGAGGGATGGCCGACAGAGCAACACCCTCCAGCAAGAAGCATCACAGTCCTGGCCATACCACACCCGCACCACCCTGGACTTAAAAGGCAGCAAAAGAGCCCAAGGAAGAACCAGGGTTAATTATGTACAACCAAGAAGAATAAAAATTTGAAAGACCAGCTAGTGAGGGCTGCTCTCCCCCCCACTATTACCACTAATACCACTCTAAATGATCTTTGGGGTTTGCCTCCTTTGAAAGGCCATTTTAAATGTGGTGCATGTGTGGCCTGTGACCTATGTATTGACTGCAAGGAGTTTGTATTCAATAATGTGAAAAATGAGCTCAAGACTTTCACTAATTGTATTAGCTGCAACATTGTTTATGCTATTTTTTGTCCTTGTAATCGTATTTATGTGGGCCACACTAAACAAAAAATTAAATTGAGAATTTCACGCAGCGAAGCCGGATAAAATGCAGAACGGCCAATGCTGATAAAGGGCATAATGAAAACGAAATTCGATGGACTGTGATCAGCCAAGTGATTTTACCCCCGAGAGGTGGTGATCTGACGAAAATGCTCAACAAGGAAGAGCTAAAATGGATACTAAAAACGGACAGTTTGAATTCAGGCCTAAATCTTCAAGAGGACTGGACTAATTTGATTTAATCGATTATTGCTTACTGTGGTCATTTTTCATGATATATTGTTAAATTGGGGCTTGTCAGCTAGAAATGTTTTCTATATACGATGTTCGTATGAAATGTAATTTATTTTTAATTATTTCACAAACACTTCACTTCTTCACTCCTGCTCTGTTTTTCTAAGCGCACCGTCGTTTATGTCTATGCCATTTGAGTGATTAAGGGCTTACACCTTGCTGTTATTCCTTCCACGCAGGTACTTCCAACTCTCTGCGCCTCGATCCGCGACCCTTCGCGGTATAGAATTGCACCCGATTGTGGTAAGCATTCAATCTGAGTGCTCCGTTAGGTTTTATCGTACATACTTGTTCCTTAGTTTTGGTTATTTTCTATTCCCCTGTAGGGTTGCTTAAATTACCCAATCCTTGACCTAAACAAGGCAAACACTCGGCTCAACCTGAAGCCTTCGAGGATCCTTCCTCGGTAAGAATGAGTGTCCCACGCCAGCCGCGCAATGCTTCAATGACTCGTGTTGCATGAAAATTAATCACATTCTGTCACGATGTTCTCTGCACGCCCCTCACTTAATTCTCACCGCATCGCCGTTTACAAGATCCTAACGTAACGCGTATTAGTCACATAATTCCCAGTGAAACGGGTGTACCTGATACCTTACACGGTGTTGCTTTTTCGGGTTCTCTATTCCTTACTAAATATAGACCCTCGTGATTTAAAGACGCTTTATTTTACTGGATAAAGTCTGATGGCTTCTTGTAAATAATCACAAGGGAGTCTCACTGCGGGTTTTAACAAGGTGTCACTGCAACTGCCCCCATACTGTGTGCACAACTATTCCTACACAGTCCTTCCTCCTTTAACCATTTCCTCATAGTCACTTGTTTAATGTGTGCCTTTTGCAAAGTCTTTCATTAATTATTCTTTGTACCAATCCTTCTCTTGTTTCTTTCTTCTCCTCCTTAGGCAATAGAGGCTGTCTATCTTTAGGCATGTAATTAATGTCCTGATGATGGTCCCCATGATTTAAAAAGTGGGACGAAACGCCTTCGACCCTTTTAAACACTTTATACATAAAAATGTCATGTATTGTATATATGTGAAAGTGTTTCTCTGAGATTTCTGTGCTATTGCTATATTACAGAAAACTGCTGCTTTTGACTAAAAAGCCCTGTTGTGTTCGTTGCTTTGCTGACTGTACTGATCTGTATGTGCTTGGGTACAGGCTTGTGCCCCACTACGGTGAACTGCAGAAGGAATCGTTTTTCTGTGATTTTTTTTTTTTTTTTTAAAGTAAAGATTGAGACCTCTGTCCGGCTGGACATGTTAAATTGAATATATAACTGGTTGTGGCTATATTTATTCTGCTTAAGTATTCTATATGCATGGGACCACTGTTGTCTTTGAAACAAGGAAGAACCAGCAGCACTTGCCTGAACCCAAAAGTCTTGCACCAATTAAAACAGGCAAAACACCAGGTTCCAGGTAGGCACAATGCCCCTCATGGAAGAAGAGCCACCTCTCTCATCATAGCAGGATACCACAAGCCACAGGGCACCAGCAGCGCTACAGCTGTCAAAACGCCCTTCACACCCCAGCAGGATGCCACAGGCCGCGGAGCAATGGCAGCACACCCAGCAGGTAAAACACTTCCCTCACCCCAGCAGGATGTCACTTGCAGCGGGGCACCAGCAGCACAAACAGCCGGCGAAATACTCCTCTCATCCCAGCAGGACGTCACTGGCCACTGGGCACTAGCAGCACAAACAGCACTCTCACCACTGCTGCACTCCACCCAGCCTCCTTCAGCATGCTGCACGCCGTCAACAGCAGGCCACATCCCCAGGAACAAACGGGGTGAAACCACCAACAGCAGTGATGAGGCAGCGAGGCAGCGAGAACACAGAAAGCAGGGAAAACAAGAAGCAGCCGGCACCCGGCCACCTCAGGGAACAGGACATGCAGGAACACCCGCTTAGTCGCCAAGATGTTATGTTCAAGATACCACCAGGTAAATAAGTGTCAGGACACCAGAAGTACTGTGTTCCCCATCCTGGTTGTACCAGGCATCTTTTATTCGGTAACCAAACTCCACCCCAATCATTACGTGCACCTATGTATATATAACAAGGGCAGTCCACCACCACCCCTAAGGGTTACGGCGATGGCCGTGACCACATCACACTTACCTTCTGTGGCTCATTTACCTTGTGACTTTTTTTTACAGAGTTTTATATAGCGGGAACTTGACCCTATACCGGGTATCAGAGCATTTTACATAGCACCAGTTACGTTACATGAGGCACATTCATTTTTGTTAGGCACGGGAAGATTGCGTGATTTGCCCAGAATCACATGATTTTCAGCGTCATTGCTGAGACTCGAACCTGGTTCCCCAGATTCGAGGTCGACCACCCTTGCCATTAGGCCAACTCCTCTCCCCTCATATTGCAGATTGCAATCAAGTCTCTGCAGCTGGTGTCGTCCATTGGGTACAGTCAATGTCTCATCCCTACGCCTGGGTTTAGCAGGTGTAGGGATTGTAACGCATTGGCAGCGCAGCTAAAGGCTGCGTCCTTAAAGAAAAAAGTAATAAATACCATTGCATCATTTTTAAGGTAGGCGTTTCTGACGGAACTCCTACCCTGCAAGAATTAAAAAGTGTTACATTGAAGCTTTACATTTTTTGTTGTTATTGTAAATGATCAAGAGCTAAGTGTTCAATTGAAGCTTTACATTTTACTATTTAAGTGAAGAACTTAGCTTTTAACTTAATGGTATTGCTTTCAAAAGCAATTTGGTAAACTGCTTGATATTGTTGCACAAGTGTTTGATTGTAAAAATGGGCAACAATTCTTCCTGGTGATTTTCAAGCTTTCTGATGCTTGGTGCACATGTTTTCTGGTTGTGTTTGGACAACAACTCTCCTTGTATTTTGAAATTGACTGATTTTGGTTGTGCACTTCTTTGGCAGTAGTAAGGGGACATTTGATAACATTGTAAAGCGCCAAGGACTATATGTAAAGTGCGCCTTTTCTGATATTGTTGTGCGCAATTGCGTTTTAGTGCGCCATCCTTAAAGTTGCTGGATATTTTGGGCAGCATTTTAAGGCACAGTTGCTTAGTGTGTTTTAACCCCTTCGATGCTGATGACGGAGCGGTTCCGTCATCAGCATCGGTTGGGCTGTGCTGATGACGGAACCGCTCCGTCATCAGTACAGCCCTCGGGGGGAGCGCTGGCACTCCCCCCCTGGGGCACCGATCGTGGTGTCGGTAGTGGGGGTGGCAGCGGAAGACTTTGCGCTGCCCCCCCGCACTTCCCGGTGACATCAGCGCGCTGTTGCACACGCCGACGTCATCAGGAAGTGCTAGACGCGCTGAAAGCCATTTGCTTCCAGCGCGTCGACCAGGTAGGTGTGTTTCCTGCTCTCCGGTGGGGCGGGGTGCCGTTTCTCGGTGCCTTGAGGCATCAGGGGGGAGGAAACACTGTTTCCTCTCCCCTGATGTCCCAATGCAGGGCATTCCTGGTTCAGGATCGCGCACAGCGTCACGATCCTGCACCAGGAATGCCCCACTAGACACCAGGGATGTTTATTTTTGAAAAAGGAAGCGACCCCTTGGGCAAGGGTCGCTTCCAGGGGCACAATATTTACTTTTAGACTTTTCTGCCCCCCCTGGGGGCAAATCGCTCGATTTCGTGAGCGATCTGGACCCAGGGGGGGCAGAAAAGCCCACTGGACACCAGGGATTATTTATTTTGATAAAAGGAAGCGACCCCTTGGGTAAGGGTCGCTTCCTAGGGCATTTTTTGTTTGTTTAGACTTTTCTGCCCCCCCTGGGGGTAGATCGACCGTTTTTTTGGGGGAATCTGGACCCAGGGGGGGCAGGAAAGCCCACTACTAGACACCAGGGATTGTGTTTATATTAGCAAAGGAAGCGACCCCTTGCTCAAGGGTCCTTCCAGGGGCATATAAATTTAGTATAGACTTTTCTGCCCCCCCTGGGGGCAGATCGCCCATGGTAGCGCGTGATCTGGACCCGGGGGGGGCAGAAAAGCCCACTAGACACCAGGGATTATATTATATTTATAAAGGAAGCGAACCCTTGGGCAAGAGTCGCTTCCAGGGGGCAATGTAAAAATTGTAGACTGTTTTTTTTTACCGTTTCTGGACCCAGGGGGGATAGAAAAGCCCACTAGACTCCAAGGATTGTTTTTTTTTTATAGGGAACAACCCCTTGCTTCTTTGGGCCCATTTGTTTTCAAAAGTATGTTCTGCAGTGTCTTTATTTGGCCTCTCTGCCCTCTGTAGGGTTGCTTCCAGGGGGCCCTCGTTTATAATGTTTTATATTCTGCCCCCATGGGGACAGACATCCCATTTGCAACATACCCTGTGACAAAGCCTGTTGTAATGTGTGTTGTTTTTGTTTATTCTAAAGTGTATGTTTTATTTTCTCTTTAGATTGTTGCATTGTGCGGTACCACTACTGGTGGTTCTGTTCTGCTGTTTCTGTAGTTGCATGTGTTGGGTAAGAGACCTTTATTTGTTCAATTGTAATGTAATTGTTTATTTTGCAAAGTGTGTAGTAATACGAGTATGTTTGTTTTCTGTTTTTTGTGACTGTAAAACATGTTTTGCATTTGTTTTTGATGTGTACTTCTGTTGATGTAAGTTTTTTTTTTCTTCTTTCTAGTGGGATATCGTTGCCTATTTGCTGTGTCTTTGCAGAGTAGGTGCTGGAGAGTGTAGTTGTGTCTTGTAAGTGAATTGTATATTTTTTCTAAATATAGATATTTGTGATAAAGGCTTCCATTTTTTAACATACTTTGCACAGTGTTGGGGTTGTTGAGTTGTTTGTGCAGGCTCCTTTATTTGTAAGGATAATGACTAGCCGCCGGATTACCGCTCAGCAAGTTGTTGGAATGCTTTTTGATTCTTCCTCTGACCATGGTGCTGAGAGTGACTCTGATTCTGAGGCAGAGATGGGAGGTGAAGATTCTGGTAGTGAGTTTTCTCTGCGCATGGCATTGTCTGATGATGAAGATACGCTGAGTGCTGATGAAGCTCTTTTTGGTGTGGATGAAGTGCCTGTGGTAGAGGAGGACATTGATGTGCCGATAGTGCGGCAAGAGGAATCTGTGGTGCAGCGTGGGGCTGCTAGACTTCACGTTGGTGTAGTGCGGCGAGAGGCAGCTGGGCAGCAGCCTGGGGCTCCTAGATTTCCAGTTGGTGTAGTGGGACAAGAGGCAGCTGGGCAGCAGCCTGAGGCTGGGAGACTTGTCGATGAAAGTTCTGACCTCTGGGTTGCCCCAGGCATGGTGCAGCCGGCATTGCCTGAATTTACTGGTGTTCCAGGGTGTAGGGTGAACACTGAAAACTTTTTGCCAATTGATTTTTTCAAGTTGTTTATGGATGATGTGTTTTTGGCAGAGATTGTGAAGAACTTAGCTTTTAACTTAATGGTATTGCTTTCAAAAGCAATTTGGTAAACTGCTTGATATTGTTGCACAAGTGTTTGATTGTAAAAATGGGCAACAATTCTTCCTGGTGATTTTCAAGCTCTCTGATGCTTGGTGCACATGTTTTCTGGTTGTGTTTGGACAACAACTCTCCTTGTATTTTGAAATTGACTGATTTTGGTTGTGCACTTCTTTGGCAGTAGTAAGGGGACATTTGATAACATTGTAAAGCGCCAAGGACTATATGTAAAGTGCGCCTTTTCTGATATTGTTGTGCGCAATTGCGTTTTAGTGCGCCATCCTTAAAGTTGCTGGATATTTTGGGCAGCATTTTAAGGCACAGTTGCTTAGTGTGTTTTAACCCCTTCGATGCTGATGACAGAGCGGTTCCGTCATCAGCATCGGTTGGGCTGTGCTGATGACGGAACCGCTCCGTCATCAGTACAGCCCTCGGGGGGAGCGCTGGCACTCCCCCCCTGGGGCACCGATCGTGGTGTCGGTAGTGGGGGTGGCAGCGGAAGACTTTGCGCTGCCCCCCCGCACTTCCCGGTGACGTCAGCGCGCTGTTGCACGCGCCGACGTCATCAGGAAGTGCTAGACGCGCTGAAAGCCATTTGCTTCCAGCGCGTCGAACAGGTAGGTGTGTTTCCTGCTCTCCGGTGGGGCGGGGTGCCGTTTCTCAGTGCCTTGAGGCATCAGGGGGGAGGAAACACTGTTTCCTCTCCCCTGATGTCCCAATGCAGGGCATTCCTGGTTCAGGATCGCGCACAGCGTCACGATCCTGCACCAGGAATGCCCCACTAGACACCAGGGGTGTTTATTTTTGAAAAAGGAAGCAACCCCTTGGGCAAGGGTCGCTTCCAGGGGCACAATATTTACTTTTAGACTTTTCTGCCCCCCCTGGGGGCAAATCGCTCGATTTCGTGAGCGATCTGGACCCGGGGGGGCAGAAAAGCCCACTGGACACCAGGGATTATTTATTTTGATAAAAGGAAGCGACCCCTTGGGTAAGGGTCGCTTCCTAGGGCATTTTTTGTTTGTTTAGACTTTTCTGCCCCCCCTGGGGGCAGATCGACCGTTTTTTTGGGGGAATCTGGACCCAGGGGGGGCAGGAAAGCCCACTACTAGACACCAGGGATTGTGTTTATATTAGCAAAGGAAGCGACCCCTTGCTCAAGGGTCCTTCCAGGGGCATATAAATTTAGTATAGACTTTTCTGCCCCCCCTGGGGGCAGATCGCCCGTGGTAGCGCGTGATCTGGACCCGGGGGGGGCAGAAAAGCCCACTAGACACCAGGGATTATATTATATTTATAAAGGAAGCGAACCCTTGGGCAAGAGTCGCTTCCAGGGGGCAATGTAAAAATTGTAGACTGTTTTTTTTACCGTTTCTGGACCCAGGGGGGATAGAAAAGCCCACTAGACTCCAAGGATTGTTTTTTTTTTATAGGGAACGACCCCTTGCTTCTTTGGGCCCATTTGTTTTCAAAAGTATGTTCTACAGTGTCTTTATTTGGCCTCTCTGCCCTCTGTAGGGTTGCTTCCAGGGGGCCCTCGTTTATAATGTTTTATATTCTGCCCCCATGGGGACAGACATCCCATTTGCAACATACCCTGTGACAAAGCCTGTTGTAATATGTGTTGTTTTTGTTTATTCTAAAGTGTATGTTTTATTTTCTCTTTAGATTGTTGCATTGTGCGGTTCCACTACTGGTGGTTCTGTTGTTCTGCTGTTTCTGTAGTTGCATGTGTTGGGTAAGAGACCTTTATTTGTTCAATTGTAATGTAAGTGTTTATTTTGCAAAGTGTGTAGTAATACGAGTATGTTTGTTTTCTGTTTTTTGTGACTGTAAAACATGTTTTGCATTTGTTTTTGATGTGTACTTCTGTTGATGTAAGTTGTTTTTTTTCTTCTTTCTAGTGGGATATCGTTGCCTATTTGCTGTGTCTTTGCAGAGTAGGTGCTGGAGAGTGTAGTTGTGTCTTGTAAGTGAATTGTATATTTTTTCTAAATATAGATATTTGTGATAAAGGCTTCCATTTTTTAACATACTTTGCACAGTGTTGGGGTTGTTGAGTTGTTTGTGCAGGCTCCTTTATTTGTAAGGATAATGACTAGCCGCCGGATTACCGCTCAGCAAGTTGTTGGAATGCTTTTTGATTCTTCCTCTGACCATGGTGCTGAGAGTGACTCTGATTCTGAGGCAGAGATGGGAGGTGAAGATTCTGGTAGTGAGTTTTCTCTGCGCATGGCATTGTCTGATGATGAAGATACGCTGAGTGCTGATGAAGCTCTTTTTGGTGTGGATGAAGTGCCTGTGGTAGAGGAGGACATTGATGTGCCGATAGTGCGGCAAGAGGAATCTGTGGTGCAGCGTGGGGCTGCTAGACTTCACGTTGGTGTAGTGCGGCGAGAGGCAGCTGGGCAGCAGCCTGGGGCTCCTAGATTTCCAGTTGGTGTAGTGGGACAAGAGGCAGCTGGGCGGCAGCCTGAGGCTGGGAGACTTGTCGATGAAAGTTCTGACCTCTGGGTTGCCCCAGGCATGGTGCAGCCGGCATTGCCTGAATTTACTGGTGTTCCAGGGTGTAGGGTGAACACTGAAAACTTTTTGCCAATTGATTTTTTCAAGTTGTTTATGGATGATGTGTTTTGGCAGAGATTGTAGAGCAGACTAATTTGCATGCAGAACAGTTTTTGAGGCAGAACAGTGCCATCCTTAAGCCCCACGCTCGAGCTAACAGGTGGACTCCCACAAATTTGGAGGAGATGAAAAAGTTTTTAGGTTTAACTTTTTTGATGGGCTTGCTTAGGAAACCATCATTGGCTTCATATTGGTCTACTAGTCCCTTGATGGCAACAGCTATATTTCCGGCAGTCATGAGTCGTGATAGGTATTTGCTTCTGCTTCGGATGATGCATTTTGTTGACAATGGTGATGCTTTGCCACGAGATCACCCTGATTGTGACCGTCTTTTCAAGATTCGGCCTGTCCTTGATCATTTTGTTGATCGATTTTCTGAGATCTTTTATCCTGGGAGAGAAATTGCAGTGGATGAGTCTTTGGTGTTGTTCAAGGGCCGCTTGGTATTTAGGCAATACATTCCTAGTAAGAGGGCACCCTATGGAATTAAGCTTTATATGCTGTGTGACAGTGAGACTGGATATGTCTCTAATTTCAGGGTGTACACCGGTAAGGAATCCAGGATTAACCCCCCTGGTTGTCCGTCCACTTTTGGAGTGACTGAGAAAATTGTGTGGGAACTTGGTAGAGGATTTTTTAACAAAGGCCATCATTTATATGTAGATAACTTCTACACTGGTGTGCGGTTGTTCAGGGAATTGGCCAAAGTGGACACTGTTGCTTGTGGCACAATCCGCTGTAACCGTAAAGGTTTTCCAAAAGAACTTCTTTGTAAAAAGCTTGCTCGGGGACAGTGCAGTGCATTGCGTTGTGAGGAGCTTTTAGCTGTGAAGTTTTCAGACAGGAGAGATGTCTACATGTTGACTTCCATACATGATGAAAGCACTGGAGCGTTGGCTATTTGGGGTCAGGTTGCAGAAGTGCACAAACCTGTGTGCATTATGGACTATAATAGGCACATGGGTGGTGTTGACAGAGTAGATCAGAGGTTGGAACCATATGCTGCTCTTCGTAAGTCTTACATTTGGTACAAGAAGTTGGCTATCCATCTTTTCCACTTGGCAACCTTTAATGCTTTTGTTGTGTTCCAGCAATCTTGTCCTCAGTCAAAGATGACTTTTGTGAAGTTTCAGGAGTCTGTAGTAGGCAGCCTTGTTTTAGTGGAACAGGCAAGTGTTCCTAGAGTTGGAGTGGTGGAGGATGTTGCCAGATTGAAAGATCGCCACTTTCCTGATCAAATTCCTCCTACAACCTCAAAAGACTTTCCCAGTCGGAGATGTAGAGTCTGTTGGCAAAGAGGTTTGTGGAAGGAGGTTCGTATGTACTGCCCCGACTGTCCTTCTAACCCTGGGCTGTGTGTGCCTGCTTGTTTTAGAATGTATCACACAAAAAATAAGTTTTGGGAGCATCCATGAGTTGTAAAGTGAACAGGCTGGTCTCTAGTCTTTAAAGCTGGTTGTTCCGTTTCAAAGTTGGCATTTGTGTAGTGTATTTAGATTTAGTTGTTGTGTTAGTAGATTTTTATCAATTTGCAATTTGTTTCTGTTTTTTATTTGTGTTTTAAAAAAACTAAAGTATGATGTTGGTTTGCGTGTAGTGTCCATTGTCTGACGGTGTGCATGGTTTGGCGCTTGGCTGGCGGTGTCTGTGGACTGGTGCTTGGCTGGCGGTGTCTGTGGACTTGGTGCTTGGCTGGCGGTGTGCGTGGTCTGTTGTTCGGTTGGCGGTGTGCGTGGTCTTGCGCTTGCCTGGTGGTGTGTTGGGATTGGTGCTTGGCTGGTGGTGTGCCTGGGCTGGAGCTTGGCTGGCGGTGTGTGTGGAGTGGCGCTTGACTGGATGGTGTGCGTAAAGAGGGACTTGGCTGTCTGTGCACGGAGTGGCGCTTGGCTGGCGGTGTGTGTGGAGTGGTGCTTGGCTGGTGGTGTGTGTGGAGTGGTGCTTGGCTGGTGGAGTGCGTGGAGTGGTACTTGGCTGTCTGTGCATGGAGTGGTGCTTGGCTGGCGGTGTATGTGGATTGGTGCTTGGCTTGCGGTGTGCGTGGAGTGGCGCTTTTCTGGATGGTGTGCGTGGAATGGTTCTTGGCTGTCCGTGCACGGAGTGGTGCTTGGCTGGCAGTGTGTGTGGATTGGCGCTTGGCTGGATGGTGTGCGTGGAGTGGCGCTTGGCTGGTGGTGTGTGTGGAGTGGCGCTTGGTTGGTGGTGTGCGTGGAGTGGTACTTTGCTGTCTGTGCATGGAGTGGTGCTTGGCTGGTCGTGTGTGTGGAGTGGTGCTTGGCTTGCGGTGTGCGTGGAGTGGTGCTTGGCTGGTGGTGTGTGTGGAGTGGTACTTGGCTGTCGGTGTGCGCTGAGTGATGTTTGGCTGGCGGTGTGCATGGTCTGGTGCTTGGATGGTGGTGTCGGTGGACTGGCACTCGGCTGGCGGTGTGTGAGTAGTTACTTTCTGTTGGTCACTACACACACTGCTAGTTGAGTGACACTCCACGCAGTCCATCATTTTGTGTTGTTGCAATGTCAGAAATGTGGGCGTGTGAAAGTGATGGGCCCTTGAATGGCGCTGTCTGCTGGTGTGAGTGTTGAAATGTGATGGGTCCGCGGCTGGCGGTGTGAATGTTTTGTATGTGTCACACGTACGAAAGGTGTATGAATGGCCTGTAAAGAGGGTGGTGCCTTGACGTGGCTTTACAGCTCACGAGCTGTGAGTCAGTGGTTCAGATTATCATACTTTCAATTATACGCAGTGTATTTCATTTTTGTGAAATTACTTGTGAATACAATTGTATGTACTGAATCATCACTCACCCTCGTGCCAAATCCAACCAGAATGTGTGTGTGCTTGCGGATTAGATGGCTGTGCAGTAATGTTTGTCTTTTATCTCTTTCTGAAGTAGGGTGTACCTTGTCCCTTATTGTGATTGTTGTAATGTGTTGCTGTTCCTTCCGGATGGTGTCAATGGTCTGGTTTGTATCAGGTATGAAAGGTGCGTGAATGGCCTGTAAAACGGTTGGTGCCTTGTTGTGGCTTTACAGCTCACGAGTTGCCAGTCACTGGTTCGGTTTTTATGCATTTATTTATTGACAGAGCATTTCATTTTTTGAAATATCTTGTTAATAAAATTTTATGTACTGAACCATCACTCGCCCTCGTGCCAAATCCAACCTGTATGTGTGTGTCTTTGAGGAATAGTTAGCCGTGCTTGAATGTTTGACTTTTGAGTAACTCTGTTACGGTGTACATTATAGCTATAAATAACTTACTAAATTTAGATATTATTGTTAAACCATGGAAGTATATGGTCATGTCTTTCTGGTGAATTCTATTGATGGTTTTTATCCACAATCTCCTGCAAACTTGAAATTGTCTGTCACAATTTCCTTGAATCACACGCTCTCAAATTGAAAACTTAATTCTCCACCGTACGATTTGGACCGTTTCCTGTTGCAGCCATTATGCCTACCCACGCAAGTGAGGTACCATTTTTATTGGGATACCTAGGGGAACGCTGGGTCGGAGGAAATTGGTGTGAGCCCAGTGACGCCACGCTTTCCCACACAAAAAAAGTGTGAAAAACTGATTTTTCAGCACAAATTGAGGTTTGCAAGGGATTCTGGGTAAAGGGACTTTGGAGGATCCACGCAAGCCATACCTCCTTGAAAGACCCCGGGTGTCTACTTTTCAGAAATGTGTGGATTTGGTAGGTTTCCTTAGATGGCCGTCTAGCACGGGGCCAAAAACCCAGGTAACCCATCTTGCAAAAGCTGGTGGTATTGACATTCAATACCACCAGCTTTTTCAAGAGGGGTTACCTGGCAAAAATGTCCTACCACCCAGCATTCCCCTTGTTCTCCCGAGTAAAATGATACCTCACTTGTGTGGGTTGGCCCAAGGCCTGTGACTAAGGCAGGGGGGCTTAACTTGTAAAACTTAAATACTACTTTTTCAAAATTCATTTTTGGACTGTTCTGCTTTGGGGCACCCATACAAGTGAGGTATCCTTTTACTCGGGAGAACAAGGTGAACGCTGCGGGGTAGGACATTTTTGCCAGCACAGAGATCCCACGCAAAAAAGTTTGGAAAAGTGATATTTTTACCTAATTTTAAGGTTTGCAATGAGTTCTGGGTAGGAAAACATTGGGGGACCTACGCATGCCATACCTCCCTGGACTCCCCCGGGTGTCTAATATTCAGAACTGTTTGGGTTTGGTACTTTCCAAATAATACCACCGAGCCCCGGTCCAAAAACTCAGGTGGCCCCCCCAAAAATTAAGGTCGTTTTGCAATTGGGTATTGGAAATTCACCACCGTATGATTTGAACCGTTTCCTGTTGCAGCCACTATGCCTACCCACGCAAGTGAGGTACCATTTTTTTCGGGAGATCTGGGGGAACGCTGGGTGGGTGAAAATTTGTTGATCCACGCAGATTCCAGAACTTTCCACCACAGAAATGTGAGAAAAATTTGTTTTCTTTGTCAAATTTTTAGCTTTGCAAGGGATTCTGGGTTACAAAACCTAGGGGTAGGCAGACGAGTCACCCCATCCTGAATTTCTCTGGGTGTCTAGTTTTCGAAAATGTATAGGTTTTCTAGGTTTCCCTAGGTGCTGGCAGAGCTAGGGCGCAAAAACAAAAGGTAGTCTTTTTGTCCAAAAAGTGCAAGATTTCACTGGGAAATTGAGGTGCGACCATGTTGAGTTTTGCGCTGTTTCATGTCGCAGCCACTATGCCTACCCACGCAACTGAGGTACCAATTTTTTTCGGGAGACCTGGGGGAACGCTGGGTAGGTAGAAATTTCTTTATCCATGCAGATTCCAGAACTTTCCACCACAGAAATGTGAGGAAAATGTGTTTTTTTGGTCAAAATCTAAGCTTTGCAAGGAATTCTTTGTAACAAAACCTGGGGGTAGGCAGAGGAGTCACCCCATTCTAAATTTCCCTGGGTGTCTAGTTTTCAAAAATGTATAGGTTTGCTAGGTTTCCCTAGGTGCTGGCAGAGCTAGGGTGCAAAAACAAAAGGTAGTCTTTTTGTCCAAAAAGTGCAAGATTTCACTGGGAAATTGAGGTGCGACCATGTTGCGTTTTGCGCTGTTTCATGTCGCAGCCACTATGCCTACCCACGCAAGTGAGGTACCATTTTTTTTGGGAGACTTGGGGAAACGCTGGGTGGGTGGAAATTTGTTGATCCACGCAGATTCCAGAACTTTACACCACAGAAATGTGAGGAAAATGTGTTTTTTTTGTCAAAATCTTAGTTTTGCAAGGGATTCTGGGTAACAAAACCTTGGGGTAGAGAGACGAGTCACCCCATCCTAAATTTCGCTGGGTGTCTAGTTTTTAAAAATGTATAGGTTTGCTAAGTTTTCCTAGGTGCTGGCAGAGCTAGGGTGCAAAAACAAAAGGTAGTCTTTTTGTCCAAAAAGTGCAAGATTTCACTGGGAAATTGAGGTGCAACCATGTTGCGTTTTGAGCAATTTCATGTCGCAGCCACTATGCCTACCCATGCAAGTGAGGTACCATTTTTTTTTGGGAGACCTGGGGGAACGCTGTGTGGGTGGAAATTTGTTGATCCACGCAGATTCCAGAACTTTCCACCACAGAAATGTCAGGAAAATGTGTTCTTTTTGTCAAAATCTTAGATTTGCAAGGGATTCTGGGTAACAAAACCTGAGGGTAGGCAGACGAGTCATCCCATCCTGAATTCCCCTGGGTGTCTAGTTTTCAAAAATGAATTGGTTGGATAGGTTTCCTTAGGTGCTGGCAGAGCTAGGGCGCAAAAACAAAAGGTAGTCTTTTTGTCCAAAAAGCGCAAAATTTCACAGGGAAATTGAGGTGCGACCACGTTGCGTTTTGCGCTGTTTCATGTCGCAGCACTATGCCTAACAACACAAGTGAGGTACCATTGTTTTCGGGAGACCTGGGGGAACACTGGGTGGGTGGAAAATTGTTGATCCACGCAGATTCCAGAACTTTCTACAACAGAAATGTGAGGAAAATGCGTTTTTTTGTCAAATTCTTAGTTTTGCAAGGTATTCTGGGTAACAAAACCTGGGGGTAGGCAGTCGAGTCACCCCATTCTAAATTTCCCTGGGTGTCTAGTTTTCAAAAATGTATAGGTTTGCTAGGTTTCCATAGGTGCTGGCAGAGCTAGGGCTCAAAAACAAAAGGTAGTCTCTTTGTCCAAAAAGCACAAGATTTCACTGGGAAATTGAGGTGCGTCCACGTTGCCTTTTGCGCTGTTTCATGTCGCAGCCACTATGCCTACCCATGCAAGTGAGGTACCATTTTTTTGGGGAGACCTGGGGGAACTCTGGGTGGGTGGAAATTCGTTGATCCACGCAGATTCCAGAACTTTCCTCCACAGAAATGTGAGGAAAATGTGTTTTTTTTGTCAAATTCTTAGATTTGCAAGGGATTCTGGGTAACAAAACCTGGTGGTAGGCAGTCGAGTCTCCCCATCCTGAATTTCTCTGGGCGTCTACTTTTCAAAAATATATAGGTTTGCTAGGTTTCCCTAGGTGCTGGCAGAGCTAGGGCTCAAAAACAAAAGGTAGTCTCTTTGTCCAAAGAGCGCAAGATTTCACTGGGAAATTGAGGTGCGACCACGTTGCGTTTTGCGCTGTTTCGTGTCGCAGCCGCTATGCCTACCCACGCAAGTGAGGTACCATTTTTTTTGGGAGACGTGACGGAACACTGGGTGGGTAGAAATTTGTTGATCCACACAGATTCCAGAACTTTCCTCCACAGAAATGTGAGAAAAATGTGTTTTTTTGTCAAATTCTTAGCTTTGCAAGGGATTCTGGGTAACAAAACCTGGTGGTAGGCAGTCGATTCACCCTATCCTGAATTTCCCTCGGTGTCTAGTTTTCAAAAATGTATAGGTTTACTAGGTTTCCCTAGGTGCTGGCAGAGCTAGGGCTCAAAAACAAAAGGTAGTCTCTTTGTCCAAAGAGCGCAAGATTTCACTGGGAAATTGAGGTGCGACCACGTTGCGTTTTGCGCTGTTTCGTGTCGCAGCCACTATGACTACCCACGCAAGTGAGGTACCATTTTTTTGGGGAGACCTGGGGAAACACTGGGTGGGTGGACATTTGTTGATCCACGCAGATTCCAGAACTTTCCTCCACAGAAATGTGAGGAAAATGTGTTTTTTTTGTCAAATTCTTAGCTTTGCAAGGGATTCTGGATAACAAAACCTGGTGGTAGGCAGTCGAGTCACCCCATCCTAAATTTCCCTGGTTGTCTACGTTTAAAAAATGTATAGGTTTGCTAGGTTTCCCTAGGTGCCGGCAGAGCTAGGGTGCAAAAACTACAGGTAGGCACTTTGCCAAAAAAGGGTCAATTTGTAACTGCAAAATTTAGGTGTGACCACGTTGCATTTTGCGCTGTTTCCTGTCGCAGGCACAAGGCCTACCCACACAAGTGAGGTACCATTTTTATCGGGAGACTTTAGGTATTTCAGAATTGTAAATCAACTGTTATTACCAATGGAGCTTACATGCATTTCTCCCTTTCAATGAAAGACATTGTGTAAAAAAAACATTTTTTTTGAAAAATGACCAATAATTCTCATGCTAGAATGAGTATTCCCAATTTTGAAAATTAGCAATTATATACTGTTTCTGAACTCTATAATTTGTACCCAATTCAGAAATACATAGGTGTCTTTCATACAGATTTTTCCATGTATACATTTTCCAAGACAAAATACCATTGCAAGTTGCTGCTCAGTTTTTGGATCTGGGTTCGTCGGGTTCTTGGTGAAACTACAAGTCCTATATATCCCCACAACCAGGAAGGTCTAACGGATGTAACGATATATTGTTTTCCAAGAGCTGTCTAAATTAGAAAAAGTTATAGGTGAAAACGTTGAGACAAAAGGCTGTTTTTTTAACAAATTTTCAATTATTCCAATATTTAACTGTTAGTTTCTACAAATAAACCTTCATGGATTTAGACAAATGACCCCTTTCTGAATTCAGAATTCTGTCTACTTTTTCAAAATGTACAGCTTTCCAGGATCCATTATTGCTTTCAAACTCATTTCTACCATTAACTGGAAGGAGGTGGAAAGCTCTAAAAATAGCAAAAATAGGCTATGTCCCAGAAAAATGCCAAAACTGTGTGAAAAATGTCGGTTCTCTGACAAAAGACTGTCATTCCCTAAAAGCTGAGAAAATGTAGATTTAAGCCACACAAACCCTTTTTTGAAAACAATTTCAGGGAAAAACCCAGAGGCTTTCATTTGCAGCCCGTTTTTCCCTTTTTTCTGAAAAAAACAAAAATTTCACTATATTTTGATTAATTTCTGGGACCCCTCCAAGGGAATCCACAAACCCTGGGCGCCTTTAGAATCCACATGATGTTGGAAGAAAAGGACGCAAATTTGGCGTGGATACCTTATGTGGTCAAAAAGTTACAAGGGCCTAAGCACGCACTACCCCAAATCGCCAAAAAAGGGCTTAGCACAGGAGGGGAAAAGGCCTAGCAGCGAAGGGGTTAAAACAGGCTTGGATTTAACTCTGGAAATATATTTGGAAACGTCTTTGGAAAAGTCTTATGCACAATCAGGTGAGATCATAAGTTATTACAAAAGAACAAATATACTATGTGAATTCATAACATAGAATACACAGTCTAATACAATTCCTGTTTTATATTCATAGAAACCTGTAAATACATTTCTTAAATGCTTATTGAGAGACAAACTGTTAGAAGCGCCATCACACCTAAAAGGTAATCATAAGTAGTAGAAGACATAATGTTGGTATTGCTAGTAGTCTAAAGAGTTTTTAGGGCATTCTGTGCTTATCTACTTCTGTATTTTTTAGAAAAGTTACGAGTGGTTCGCTGTGTCAAATTCCAGAACCTGGCTGTCCCAGACGGCACACACCCTCTTCTTGGGAAAGCGTGAAGAGTAGCAGTCTCTCTTTCTTGTCTCTCATTCCAAATCCCCTTCCCTCTTTGGGCACCTGCCAGGGCTTCTGTTTTTTGATCAGCAGCACTGAAGGGTGTTCAAGGAGGTTTTGAGGAACTGTCATCGTCCCTGCAGATGGACCTGGTTTTCTGGTGAGTGGCTGGACTCCCATATAACTTCAGGTAGGTCTGTTTAAGAAAGATGACAACGTCTTAGATTTTCTGGTGACAAGTTTTTTGGTCTGGCAAAAATTCAGGAACACTTGGAACCAATGAAAACATATCGAAGTCAATGAAATATCTAGATGCAGTTCGATCTATTTTTTGGTAGTTCTGCTGGTTTTGTTGAACTTATAGATGGCTCTTGTTGATGCATGTTGATGTAGACATCAGTGTTTTGTCAAATAGACAGTTGTCTTTTTTGTTAATTTTGAATTTGAGTTTGAACTTTATTTTCAAGAGGATCAAGTTCCAAGGCATTATTGCATAGTCCATCATTCTGTGCTGGGGTCTCTTCGAATGTGATGAGTCTTTCTGTTTGAACTTCCTGTATTGTAGCGAGAGGAAGGTGTCTGCTACTCAGGAGTCCATAAGGCCTACTATTCAGTATCAGAAACATAGTGTGGTTTAATCAGGTCTAAGCATGGGCGAAAAAATTCGTTCCGTTCGTGGATTTTGCGGATTTTTGGTAAATCCGCAATCCGCGAACTCCCGCGAATTTACCGAAAATCCGAAAATCCGCAAGCGGCGGATATTATTGCCTGCTCGCACTATTCGCGGCTTCCCAGTTCAATTTCGCACTTATTTGCGCCCCGCGAATAAGCGCTCATTTGCAGAATAACGATTTTTTGAAAACTGAAACTACTTACCAGGTTCAAAAGTTCAAGCTCATCATTAGTAGCCATTTCCTGTAGTGATTCCTGAGGGGCCCCTCCAGAGTTCAGTTGCCTACTTGCAACTATTGTGTGACCCTGCTCTGACCCTCAGAATAGTTACACGTATGCCACAAAGGTCCTGAATTACAGCTAAGGGAGACAAGCAGGAGCCAGGCTGGAAGTTCAAATTCAGTGACACATTAATCAGCCCCTAATTCATTAATGTCAGTTGGGGCAGGGCAGGTGTTATAACTAATTTTGCAAAAATTAAAGCACTTAGCAGGTGCAAAAGTTCAAGCACATCATTAATCAGGAAGCACTAAGGAAGCAGGTGCCAGCTAAAAAAATATTCTGTGACACATTAATCAGCCCAAAATTAATTCAGGTCACTTGAGGCAGGGAAGGTGTGCTTTGCTTTGCCACAATAATGTACACTGGTCAACCAGAGGGTGCTGTGATGAAACAGAGGGTGGCATGGGTGAGCCAGAGGGTGGCATGGGTGAACCAGAGAGTGGCAGTGGTGACAGAGGGTGGCAGTGATGAAGAAGAGGGTCGCAAACAGGCTGGACATGTAGAAACAACAAGTTCGCAAAACTTGCGACCCGACAGGTAAGTTCGCGTTTGCGAAATTGTACAAAAACTCTCTCGCGAACTGGCAGAAACCCGTGCGAACACAAAAAAAAAATCTGCGGGAATTCGCAGATTTTTGCAGATTGCGAATCCGCAAATCCGCAAATTCGCGGATCGCGAATCCGCAAAATCCACTCATGCTTAATCAGGTCAATGGAGACAAATCTTTTCTCCTTTATTCTGGCAACAGCTGGCAGAAGTACATTTCTTGTTCCTTCAACTGCCAGGACAGGCACAGGCTTTCTGCATGATGGCCCAAATAATTTTTCTTCCATTATTTTTTCTTTGACCAGATCCCCGACTTTATTGACCCAGAGAGGTCTTTCCATGACTGACTTGATTTTCCCAGTGGCAGTCCTCTTTACCTGAACATGGCTTTGTAGTGCCCTGGAATTGTTCAGATCCTGTAAAACAGCCGAACGTTTATGGATGTAAAAAGGTTTTACATACGCCACTGTGTCTACATAGTTATATCAGGTAGCCACATTCTTGTCCCAAACATGACCTCATAAAGAGTGACACCCCCTAGAGAACTTCTTGGCATGCTGTTTAATGCTCTTTTGACTCCAAATAAATTGTTTACCCAACTACTAACCAAACCTAATACTCTAGCTGTTAAAGATAGCTTTAAGTCCCAGTTTTTCCTCACCACAACCGAATTTCCCTCAGGATGGTACAGAGAAGAGTATCGCATTGCTACACCCAAACCTCCCATTGCTTCCTTGTAAGACAGAGAGCTAAATGTGGGACCACGGTCGGAATGTAATGTGCCAATTTCATATGGCCCCATAAATACTCTTTGTGAAAGTTTGAGCGTCAGCCAAGCGATGTGGCCACACCCATAGGGATCTCGAGCAGAAATCTACTGCAACCATGATATACTTGCAAGACCCATCTGTTTGTAAGGGGCCGCAGTGGTCCAAAGAAACACATGCAAGTGGTTTGTCTTATTTTAATAATAGTGTCTGTGCTGGTGGTGGTATGGTGGAACCCTTTATCTACTGGCAGATGTTGCATTTCATGACATAATCTTTAGTCTGCTTTGTTAATCCTGGCCACTAATAGCGTTGTTTCAGCAAGGAAACAGTCGCTGTCACCCCTGCATGTGCGGAACCCAGACCCTTGTGTGCTGATTTATTGCTGATAGCAATAAATGCAAGCATGATCCCACCGTCTACTCTCGTTTTTGAACGAGTGATTGCAGCTATGGAAGCCGTGCATACAGCTCTTTTTGCGGCTCCATTAGCCAATGAATTCCCTTTAACACGAATGTCATCACGTTGATGACTCTGTGTGAATCACGTGAGCTCTCGGTAGTTCGTTTTTCAACTCCGCTACCTGTTCCCATAGCGTTTTGTGCTTAATTGTGCCACCATTTGCATCTTTGAAGTGAGAGAATTAGCCCATTGTATCCATCTTGGATGTAAGGCTTTTGCGTTAGGAGTCTTGTCTTTCTCGCAGTCTCTAAGGCCGGTACTGGAGTCACCACAATTATTTGTTTCCCCTGAGCCACTGCTCTTTCCCTCACAACAGCAGTCTGACCGCTGTCAGAATTTTTTCTGTTGATGCGAAACGCATCTCAGTATTTGTGTACAAATGTGACTTGTATGCTATTGGTACTGTTTCACCTTCATTGTATGTTAGGTAGGTGTACCCTGATTGACCTGTAAATATACGCATCACTAGGTTGTAGACATTCACACGTGTTTTTACATGTTTATACGCTATCATGTCTACTTGTAGGGAACGTAGGATATCTGTATGTTCCTGTGTCCATTGCCTAACTGAAAAATTGGGTCTTATTAAATTGTAGAAAGGTTTAACTCTTTCTGCATAATCCAAAATGTATATTCTGCCAATCCCAGTATTGATAGTAAATTTCTCAATGATTTTGGAGATTCGAGCAGCGTGCATTTTTCAAAAAAGTTGGCTGCTAAGTTTTTTTGTTCACTTGAGAGCTCATAGCCTAGAAATACGACATTGAGGTGAGCTATCTTTGATTTCTTAAAATTAAATTTGTTGCCTTTAGAGGCAAATCCCAATATTATGATATTCTCTATTGTCAAGTGTTTCTCCAAGTCATCATCCGTTAGATAAATGTCATCCGCATAGGACAATGCTTCTTCATTCACATTATGAAGTAATTGAGTTACTCTGGCCGAGAACAACCCGAGGCTGTTCTTATACCCCTGGGGGAGTCTACAAAATTGCATCTCGGAGCCTATCGTAGAGAATGCTGTTAAATACCTGGTCTCAGGCGCTATATTTTAGCAGAAAAATCCATTCAGGATGTCTAGTTTGGTTTTGTATTTTTTCTGCACAATGTTATTCATTAATGTGGCACTGTGTGCATTTTGTACTGCAAATGTTTTTCTGCAAGTATTTAAATGCCTGTAATCCAAAACTAGACGAAATGAGTTATCAGGTTTGATTACGGGAAACAAAGGATTATTCATTTGAGAGGTGCTAGTTT
This sequence comes from Lissotriton vulgaris, assembly GCF_964263255.1. Classification (NCBI taxonomy): domain Eukaryota; kingdom Metazoa; phylum Chordata; class Amphibia; order Caudata; family Salamandridae; genus Lissotriton; species Lissotriton vulgaris. Next base: position 22,988 of record NW_028248881.1, on the reverse strand, counting down.
CAATCATCCCTTGGTATTCAAGTGATCTAAGATCTCCCTGACTTGCTTTTTAGCTTCTTGCTTTATTGGATACTGCCTCTGTGGAGTCGGAGTACTTTTCAATATTCTTATGTGGTGGGTTGAATCCTCATACCATCCTACATGGTTTAGATATAAGGCAGGGGCTAGGGCCACAGCCCACTCCTGTGCATATGTGTGTTTTAAATACTTGAGAAAAGGCTGGTAAAATTATTGTTTCCCCCTAGGGCAATCCATAACAAATGCTGGAAGCCAATCTTGTTCAGCTAAAAGAATGTCATAGCCAAACGTCAAGATCTCCCCAAAGAGACTTCTAACTTTTCTGGGCTTGTCCCCTTCCATCTGGAGTGTTATCGCATATAACTTATGCGGGACACCTACCCTAGTATCAAGTATTTCCACTGTGATATAATCATTCAAGTCCGCTGTAGGACTTGGCCCTTTACAGCTAAAGTTCCCTAAACTTTTTGCTTTCTCCCTGGACCTTTCTTCTGACATGGTGTTGCCAACTTAGAGGTTTTGGGTACTTTGCCACTGCTGATCAGGGTCAAAGTGCAACTGCTCCCTGTATAAAGTATAATGGTAATTAGTTGTCCATAATTGGTATGTTTGTCTTACTAGTAAAGTCCTCAGTAAAGTGCACTATGTGTGCCAGGGCTGGTAATGCAAATGCTACTAATGGGCCTGCAGCACTACTTCTGCCACCCACACCAGCAGCCTTGAAGAGGGAACTTCATTACAGTGCCTGCACGCATTTTGTTAAACTGCCATGTTGTTCTGACAAGTGCACCCACTTGCATTACCGCAACCTTCCCTTTCTGTGCACATCAGACACCCCTATGGTAGGCCCACGGTACCCCCTTGGCAGGGTGCAGTGCATGTGAAACTGAAAAGTAGGACATGTACTAAGGTGTGTACCATGTCCTGACAGTGAAATAATCTCCATTTCATTTTTCACTGTTGAAAGGCCATCTCGCCCATAGGACAGAATGGGGAGGCTGTGTAATATGTTTTCCAGCCTATCTTCCTAACGGTGTACGATGGAAAAGTGAAGTTTAGTATGCCTGAACTCACCATGTAATACCACATCTTTCTATGAAGGTGGTTTTTGCATTGTGTGCTTATAAGCCACTCTTTTAGAAGTGGCTGGGCTTTTGTGCTCTAACATTTCTGTGTGTCTCTGTCTGGTTGTGGATTCACTGTCTAGATTTGTAAGCAATAGGATCTGGGGAATGTCTTGACCCTTGGGGGAAGGTGAGACAGCAACAGGCTGACCTGCATCTGGAGTGTAGGAGGAGGAGTAGCCCCTGGAGGTGAAGAGGCATGGGTTGCTGCCATAAAACAATTGTCCCATCGCCTGCTGAGTGATTGAGAATCCAAACCGCCACTAATGAAAGGAAGACGGAGTCACTGGCAGGGAGGCACCCAGAACTGGTTTGAACAGGGGTCAGTGCCCCCCTGAATACAAACACTTCAAAGCCATTGAGGGGTATAACTATGAGAGCTGAAGCCCCCCGAAATTTGGAGAATGGCTTGTTCAAGATTGAACAAGAATGGAGCTACTTCGTGGTCAAGAGGAACATTTGGCCAAGAAGAAACAACTGAAGAGACTGAAGGAAAGGATTGACCCTTGCTATCTGTTCTGGGGCTGGCCTGCAGTTTGCTGTTTTAACAAAGGAAAGGCTAAATGGACCTTGCTGTTAGCTGTGTCCCATGGCTTGAAAGGACTTTGCTGTGCTGTATCCTGAAGTAACTTATCCTCAAGGGATCGAGGTGAGCTGACTCCCTGTTGCGGAAACACAGGAACACAAAAAATTCCAGGAGAGGCTCAGCAATGATGTGTGCATGTTCTTTTTGCAGCCTGAGACCCTCGTAAGAAGTGCCTTTGTGATCATGGGTACCTGTAGTCCATGCAAGGCTCAGTGACGCTGTGTGAATGTGCTTTCGGCAGCCTGAACCCTTCGTGAGGATCGCCCTGTTATCGTGTGCACCGGAATTCAAGTGAGTTTCAGCGACGCTGTGTGCGTGTGCTTTGTGCAGCCTGAGACCTTCATGAGGATTGCCTTGATAAAGTGCACCCGAAGCTCAAGTGAGTCTCAGCGACACTGTGTGCTTGTGCCATGTGGCAGCCTGAGATCTTCACAGCAGTAGCGGCCCTGACTGGCAGCCGCAGAGGAGTTGAGCCGCCGGCCCGAGCCTGCCGTTGCCAAATCACAAAGATTGTATAGAAGGCCCAAATCACTAGAAGGGGGAGGAGAGTAAGGTCCAACCCCTAGGTAACGTGTGTCGAAGCCTGGGGCGGGCCGCTGGCTCAGAGGGAGACGCTCTTGGTCTCATTCTCATTCCAGCAGCCCAAGCCTCTTCTTCGGCTCATATCGTGGCCCGTACTGGCCACGGGAGTGGCAGTACCGGGGATGGAGTGCTGCACTTTTTGTTGTACCATACCTGTGTTGTGGGCAACTGTTGACAGAGTCTGACTGCGAGTCAGAAGGAGTGGCGGAGAGACCGCCTAAGGCACTGTGCCAAGTGCTGGAGTATATTACGCATTACTTTATTTCTGCATAAAGGAGTACCTAATTGTTGTGTTACACATTGCATTGTTTCTGCATAACGAACTACCTGATTAGTGTATTACGCATTGCATTATTCCTGCATAACGAACTACCTGATTAGTGTATTACGCATTTCGTTATTTCTGCAGAACGAAGTGCCTGTTGTTGCGTTAGGGATTGCATTATTACTACATTTCAAAGTGGCTGATTGTTGCGTTACTCCTTGCATTATTTCCACATTGCAAAGTGCCTGACTGTTCCGCAATGCATTGCATTACTTTTCCATTGCAAAGTGCCTGATTCTAGCATTATGAACTGCATACCATTGTGTTAGGACTACAGTGGAATGTTTAGAAGGGCTCATTAATATCTCTAGAACTTACAAGGGCTGGCTGGACTAACAACCAGCCAGGAGGAATATTACACATACTCATATGTTGGATGTATATTGTGTGGTCTTCTCGGCTTTCAAATTGATGCACTAAGGCGCCGCTTGCTACCATGCTGTATAATGGAAACAAGTAAAACATGAATTTTTCAACATGAACTGTGGACCGAAGTAATAGAATACGACAGTGAAAAGAATTTGTGACTTATTTGAGCCCTGAAGAAGTCTCTATTTGAGACGAAATGCGTCGGCTATGGTCCTTCTGAGTTTTATGAACATTGAATAAAGAAATTATTGGAACTGAAAGAAAACACTTGGATTTCCGAATTCTTCTTTATGTGCTTATTATCATAGATGTTTTTTACTGATTACACTGTATTGAGTGCTGAACCAATTGTTGTGATGTAATGATAGGATTTTTTCCCTAATAGAGGGAAGTGCTCCTTGTTTCTGTGCACCATTATTCACTGCTCATACAGCATATTGTTCGGTGCGGAGTATCATATCTTCAGCCCTCAATATTGGTGTGAATATGGTCTTATTGTATATCTTTTTATATAAAATGTCCACTGTTATTTATAAAACTTGTGTGGAATCCATTTGTGGTGTCATTATTGGGTTGCTGTGAGCATGGTTGCAAACATTTTACACATTTGCCTTGAAGACAAGCCTGGCTGCTTGTGCCAAGCTACCAAGGGGGTGAGTGGGGGCTATCTGAGAAGGTGTCCTTCCTTTTCTTGCCGTGGAAATGAGGGTCCCTATTTGGCCTAAGGTACCTACCTCAGCCAACCAGGAATTCTGGGTATAACATAAGCTGTCACCAGAAATTCCAATGTGGTTCTGGCGAGCTATTGTTACTTCTGCCGCACTGTCTAGCATCATCAGACCCCATTCCCCATTCAGTAGTTGAGTCCTCAGTATTCTGGGCATATCTGATCTTTAGACCAGTGACTTTCTTCTTTTTGAACTGAGGTTTTGGTTTAGGTTTTTCTTCTTTTTTGGAAGTGTAGTCTGGAGCGTGTTGCTTGTCTCTAGACTTTGTAGGATCTTCTTGTCTGTCTGACCATCCTTCCCTCTCTGAGTTTTTCATTGAACCCTGAAAGGAACGAGAGGAACGTGTATCAGTATCCTGATACCTGTCAGGTTTTTTAATATTGTCCCTATTCCTAAGGTTAACCTCCTCTTGGAAGGCTCCGGTGGAGGAGATCTGTTTTCTTTATTCTTTAGTCTTTTGTTATTGGCCCACTTCTTCTTCTTCCAACAGCTGAGGTTTTACTGCTTTCACCCCCAAACTGTCTCTGCCTAATTCTGCATATGCAGTCTCAATTATTTTGAGTAATTCATGTTCCTGTCATAAAGGACTGAACTCCCTTAGGCGTTGACGGATTTCCACTGATGCTGCTTCCTCTTCAATATTTGCTAATGTGATAGCTGATACCTGTGCAAAATTACCTAGTAATTTCACCCCTAAGTTTAGAGCAGGTTCTACTCCGTACTCATTCTGCATTTGTCTTAATATATCTGGTATTACTGCTAATAACTGGATACCATGAGTCCTAGTACATATGGCTGCAAAAAACTGTACCCCAAGAGGTACAATCCTCTATTTGTTGTGTTATGCACATGGGCAAGCAGATTGCTAACATTCTGTGTTTTTCAAATGAGCTTGTATTCGGGAATACTGCTTCTAGCAGTGTTATTTTTTGAGCTACCCAGAATGGCATTTGTTCACGTTTTGCAGGCATTTGACCCATTACTGGGTGTAATGTTTGTGGTGTGATTTTTTATTTTTTTTGTAAATCTTTTTATTGATGAAAAGTTTACACATTGCAATCACTATACAGACATTAACGTTCAGGGATGCAGTCTTATTGCAATGCTGTAACACAAGTCCCAGATAGTTCACTTTCTTTGTTGATTCCATGTTCGACCTACTTAATCGTATGTTACCCCGGATCCATCTCTAGTCCCATCTGTGGGGGCTCACAGACTTCTCCTCTATAATTATTCCATTTCTCCCAAATGGGTAACCACTTCTTGGGACATCCTCTATATTCATATATTATCTTTTCTGACACCATGCACCAGTCCATGTCTATTTCCCATTCTTGTTTTTCCTGGGCCCCCCACAATTTTGCAATGCTTCATTTGGATTTGATCAGTCCCATTGCCACCCACATTCTTTCCTTACTACTTAAGTCAGTTGGACCCAATATATTTTGAAGCAACATCTTTATACTAGTTTCTATTTTGTTCCTCACCACTTCCTCCATGCGCTGCAGCAGAAGAGCGCACTAACTTTCTACATGTGGACAGTTCCATATTATATGCATAAAAGTGCCCTCCTGCCCGCAGCGTCTCCTGTACCCTGGATCAGGTCAGTAACCCATCTTTACCCATGCCGGACCCACAAGAATCGTCCTATGGAGTTGTCAGGACCCCAGCACGAGTTGCTATAACCACAGACATGGAATGGGCAAAATCAGATCGGAAACGACCCGTGAACCACTCCTGGACTGTACTTATTCGGAATCGGCGCACTAAGATGGCCGCCGATTCGGAGATCTAAGTTAGTCGTCTAGTCTTTCGAGCCGCAGCTGCAGGACAATCTAGATGAAGCACGAGCGCTAAAGGAATTGCGCACTTCACCGCGACATCGACCCTGAAGGCAGCGTTTTTGAAGAGCTCAAGATTTTTGTAGATTTTGGAGTCTTAGAAGGATTGCGAGCTATAGCGACATTGTTTTCCTAGAAGTATAGAATTAGAGGGAGTCCTGAGAGTTTGAGATTTAAGGAGAAAAAAGAACTTACCAGAGAAATATTTAAGAGAGAGTAACGACGTTGGATACAGTCACCGCCTGAAGGAATATCACAACGCTGATGCACCAAATCTGAAAAGAGAGGGAGAGAGAGATAACGTCAAAAGACTCCCGAAGCTAAGTGACATGTAGATAATGATACATCACTTAAAGCAAATGTTCAGATAATTACTTACCGATTTGTCTGAGGTGAAGGTATCTTCAAGGATCCTAAGAAATAGAGAAATAACAGTGACAATTAGTTATAATAAAAGTCGTCTTTCTACAGAACTAAAATAAGCAGGAAGACAAAATTACAATACAAGGCTAAACACAAATATTAAGAATTAAGTGGAGATAAGCAGGGTAGACAATATAAAAGGGGTTAGTATAGTGTAGGAAAATAACTAACGGATATTCTTGTGTTATAGAAGTAATAAGAAAGGTCCCAGAAATAGTGGAGGAATCTCATTGAAGAAAGAAAAAGATAAAAGTAAACAACGTCCAATAGTGAAGTAAGTAGAGAAGTGGAATAATAGTAGAAAGGTAACAGGATATGGAGATCTACTAAAAGTAAATAAATCAAATTCCTAATTGCAGGTACAACTAAAGGACACAGGATATAGATGAGAACTATTTCAGGACAAGATAGAAGAGAAGCATAAATCCTGGGAAATAAGGCTAGGTGAAAGTTAGTAGAAAAAGAATTAGAAGAGACAGACATCTAGGGTTGGATACTTAATTGTACATTCCTTTCTAGGTTTCGTTCCACAACCATTGAAGTCTGCAGGATGACCAGGAACTGAGGAAACCAGCCAGGACCAGTCTCTCCTTGTTTGTTATTTTATCCAATTCCCCTTCCCCCATGGGAATAGCCTAGAGGCTCATTTTAGGTTGACCTCTGGATTATTGCCTAGTGGGATTCGGAACCTAGCATCTCTGTTCTCGTGCAGATTTAAGTGGTAAGACATATATATATATATATATTGTCATAGAATAAAATTTAAGAGTCTGACAGAGTGACGTGCCCAAGTTGCACTTTGTACCTGAACAGAGATGGCAGAAGGAATAAACTTGCAGACCTTAGGAACAGTATTAGATTCAATTAAAAAAGAGTTGGATGCCGTTAGAGAGGAAAACCAAAGTCTTAGACAAGAAATAGTAAATTCTAGGAAGGAGACTGCAGAACTAGCGCAGAGGTTGATACAGCCATTTAGTTCGGGAAGAGAAGCTTTAGACCCCACCTTAGAGGGTACAAATAGAATGACTACACAAGTAATCCATTCTCTGTCTCCAGTCATTCCCTTGGCTTCTCCAGAACGATTTAGTGGAGACCCACAAAAGGCAAAAATATTCATTACACAATGCTCATTACACTTCATGTGCCGTCCTTCAATTTTCCCTGACGTGTAATCTAGAGTGGCCTTTGTGTTATCGTATTTAAGTGGAGACGCAGCGGCGTGGTCTATGCCCCTGGTTACTAGAGATGATCCCTTATTGCGAAATTATGAGGAATTTAAACAGGAATTTCTTCGAACATTTGATCGGCGAAGGATCTCACAGGCTGTCGACCTACAATTTACTTGATTTGCGGCAAGGAAACCGGGACCTAGTGTCTTATCTGGATCAATTTAACAAACTGGTGGTAGAGACAGATTTGCCAGAAACTAAAAGAGCAGCAGTTTTCTATTGCGGATTGAAGGACGAACTTAAGGATGTACTGGCTCAGATACCAAGTAGACCAACTGAGGTTTCAGCTTTAGTAGATCTGGTATTAGAGATCGATTTCCATCAAAGTGAGAGAAAAGGTGAAAAGAGAAAATAATTTAAGCCAGTAGTTCCAAGGTTTGACAGGGTTCGACCTGAAGACAGTAGAAGTACAGATGGTCAACAAGGTGTAGAACCCATGCAAATAGGAACAATAAGGGGGCCATTGTCAAATGAAGAAAAAGAAAAGAGGAGGTCTAGCAATTTGTGCATGTATTGTGGTTCAGGAGGGCATTTTGTCAGGAATCGTCCAAAGAAGCCAAAGACTGTTTATAAGCCGAAGGAAAACTAATTGCACCATCTGTGGGCGGAGTTGAACAGGTGGGTGCGAATCAAAAGACAACTCCAGGAGAACACCAAGTAGCCAACACCTTACATTCTTCGGCTCCACATTTAATCTTGTCTATGATTGTCAAGTTTCGACACATAACACTGACTGAAGTTTCAGTAATGATAGATTCAGGAGCCACCGGGAATTTTGCGACTTAAAATTTGCAGATAAGGTCGGAATTCAAGCAATAAAGAAATCAAAAAGTGAATCCCATTAGAACTGTGGATGGGACGAATCTCTCATCCGGACCCATTGTGAGTAATACTGAACAGATACAATTGATCTCCAACGATGGGCATGAAGAAAAGATTCAATTTAATTTAATCTACGCTCCTCAGTTTCAATTGATACTTGGTCTTCCATGGCTCACAGAGCACAACCCAACCATCAATTGGAGTTCCAGAACGATTGTTATGGTTTCAAACTACTGTCGAGAGAACTGCCTTGGAGAAAGTGGTAAAGCTCAGGAGTGTAATCCAGCTCATTCCTTGTGTTCCGCTGGAGCTTCGTTGTGCGTCATCAATGCCCAAGAAATTCCAGAAGAATACAGAGAATTTGAAGATGTGTTCAATGAAGTGGAGGCGGAGCAACTTCCTCCCTATCGAGTATACGATTGTAAAATAAAAATAGAACCTGGATCAAACTTACCGTGCAGTTGAGTGTATGCTTTAACAGAAAAGGATCACCAGCACTTGAAAGAATATTTGGATAAATACTTGGCTAATGGTTTCATTCGGCCTTCACAGTCCCCTGTGTCCTCGCCTTTGTTTTTTGTGCCAGAGAAAGAAGGAGATCTGCGTACGTGTATTGATTATAGAGCAATCAATAAAATCACCAAGAAGAACCGGTATCTGTTACCCCTCATTTCCGTCCTTTTGGACCAAGTTAAAGGGGCACAAATCTACACAAAATTAGACCTAGGGGGAGCGTACCACCTAGTTCGAATGCGTGAAGCGACAAGTGGAAAGCAGCTTTTAGAACAAGATTCGGTTTATTCGAGTACCAAGTAATGCCTTACGGATTGTGTAACGCCCCAGCAGCCTTCCAGCATTTCATTAATGATATTCTAAAAGAATTCATAGATCAATGTGCAATTGTGTACATCAATGACATTTTGATTTATTCCTCCAACAAGAATGAACACCAAGGTCAAGTGAGAGGAGTTTTGCAGAAGTTGAGAGTTAACAGACTATTTGCCAAACTGTAAAAATGTGCGTTCAATGTTACTCAGGTGGAGTTTCTGAGATTTTTCCTTTCTCCAACGGGAATATTCATGGATCAGCAGAAGATAGAAGCAGTAACCAACTGGAAATCCCCTACTAGTGTCAAGGAAGTACAAAGTTTCATTGGATTAGCAAATTTCTATCGAAGGTTTATTAGCGAATTTTCACGGAAAATCCTTCCTCTTACACGACTACTTAAAAAAGGACTTCGATTTGAATGGTCAAAGGAATCAGAAGAAGCCTTTCAATCTTTAAAGAAAGATTTCACTTCGGCACAGATTCTTCAACATGCAGACCCTGCTGAACCCTTTTATGTGGAGACAGATGCGTCAGATCAAGCGGTAGGAGGGGTGCTGTCTCAAAGACATAAAGTAACTGGTCAGTTACATCCCATTGCCTACAGGTCTAGAAAATTGACTCCGGCTGAAATAAAGTACACGATCACTGAAAAAGAGCTGTTGGCCATTAAGGCCGCATTCAAAGAGTGGAGACATTATCTTATGGGAGCCCAACATGAAGTGACCGTCTTCACGATCATCGCAATTTAAAATTCTTAAAGACAGCAAGAACACTTACACCTAGGCAATTGCGGTGGTCATTGTATTTTGCTGATTACCATTTTGTGATCACTTATCGACCAGGGGCGCAGAAGGGAAAGGCTGACGCTTTATCAAGAATCGACACTGAGAATCTGAAGACCCACACAGAAGTTCAGACCATTATTCCAAGCTCAAAGATCATAGGAATCACCACTTCAATCAACCTGGAAACGCATATTTCAGAAGTCATGAGTCCAGAGGCAATGCAGAATTGGGCTAAGGAAGACGAAGGGAGAAAGATTATCCATCAGCTGCCATATTTTCAGGAAGCATTGTACATCCCCACTAAGTAATTGCAGCAACATGTAATGCAAGAATGTCATGATGGCTTGTTGGCTGGGCATAAAGGCGAAGCTAAAACTGAAGAGCTAATTAAGAGACACTATTAGTGGCCAAATATGACCAAGGACATTGAGAAATACGTAAAGACCTGTGATATTTGCGCTCAGGGAAAGTCTGAAAGACAGGCTCCAAAAGGGCTACTCCAACCATTACCCACACCCCCTTATCCCTGGCATACAGTTACTTTGGATCTTATTACCGACTTACCTCTTACTCAAGGGTTTAACACCATTTTAGTGGTAGTGGATACATTCACGAAAAATGGCACATTTTACGGCCTTAAAAGGGGTTCCCACTGCAAAACAACTAGCTACTCAGTTTAGCACACAAATATTGAAAATCCATGGAATCCCTAAAATAGTTATTTCAGACAGAGGCTAACAATTTATATCCCATTTTTGGAAGGCTTTTATGGAAGGTTTAGGGACAGAGGTCATCCAGAAACTGATGGGCAGACAGAGAGGGTGAATCAGAGTTAAAACAGTATCTCAGGCTGTTTCTTTTGAAGCAGGATGGAAACTGGTCAGATTATCTGTGGGTGGCTGAGTTTGCCCTTAACAATGCAAAAAATGTATCAACGGGCTACTCTCCTTTTTACCTGAATTATGGTAGACATACAAATTCTACCATTAGACCAACTGAAGTTACAGTCCCAACAGGTCCATCAAGGTGCGATTGAGAACCTGAAACTAGCAAAAAAAAGAAATGAGGGCTATGCAGATAAAAGAAGACGAGAAGTTCCTCCATTAGAAAGAGGAGATCGTGTTTGGCTAAGCACAAAGAACTTAAGATTAAAAGGAAATAGAAATTCTAACCTAGGTTTATTGGTCCATATCATGTTGTGGAAAGAATAAACCAAGTCTCATATCGATTAAGACTACCAGCTAAATTGAAAATTCATCCTGTCTTCCATATCTCCTTGCTAAAGAAGGCTTCTGCAGAGTTGCGAACAAATTTGCCTCCAAAACCTATTGAATTAGAGACAGCAACAGAATTTGAAGTCAAGGAAATTCTAGATTCCAAAAGATCACGAGGAAAACTATATTATTTGATAGACCGGAAAGGATATGTTCCTGAGGAACGATCTTGGGAGCTGGATGTTGATGTTCATGCTCCAAGGTTGATTAAGTCTTTTCACCAGCGATTCCCCACCAAACCAAGGGGGAGAGAACCTTCCTTGTTGGGGGTACTTTCAGGACCCCAGCACAAGTTGCAATAACCACAGACATGGAATGGGCAAAATCAGATCGGAAACGGCCCGTGAACCACTCCTGGACTGGACTTATTCGAAATTGGTGCACTAAGATGGCCGCCGATTCCGAGATCTAAGTTAGTGGTCTAGTCTTTCGAGATGCAGCTGCAGGGCAATCTAGATGAAGCGCGAGCGCTAAAGGAATTGCACACTTCACCGTGACATCGACCCTGAAGGCAGCGTTTTTGAAGAGCTCAAGAGTTTTTTAGATTGTGGAGTCTTAGAAGCATTGCGAGCTATAGCGATATTGTTTTCCTAGAAGTATAGAATTAGAGAGAGTCCAGAGAGATTGAGATTTAAGGAGATAAAAGAACTTACCAGAGAAATACTTATGAGAGAGTAACGTCATTGGAAACAGTCACCGCCTGAAGGAATATCACGACGCTGATGCACCAATTCTGAAAAGAGAGAGAGAGAGAGAGATAACGTCAAAAGAATCCCGAAGCTAAGGGACATGTAGATAATGATACATCTCTTAAAGCGAATGTTACGATAATTACTTACCGATTTGTCTGAGGTGAAGGTATCTTCAAGGATCCTAAGAAATAGAGAAATAAGTGACAATTAGTTATAATAAAAGTTGTCTTTCTACAGAACTAAAAGAAGCAGGAAGACAGAATTACAATACAAGGCTTAACACAAATAATAAGAAGTAAGTGAAGATAAGCAGGGTAGACAATATAAAAGGGGTTAGTATAGTGTAGGAAAAGAACTAACAGATATTCTTGTGTTATAGAAGTAATAAGAAAGGTCCCAGAAATAGTGAAGGAATCTCATTGAAGAAAGAAAAAGAAAAAAGTAAACAACGTCCAATAGTGAAGTAAGTAGAGAAGTGGAATATTAGTAGAAAGGTAACAGGATATGGAGATCTACTAAAAGTAAATAAATCAAATTCCTAATTGCAGGTACAACTAAAGGACACAGGATATAGATGAGAACTATTTCAGGACAAGATAGAAGAGAAGCATAAATTCTGGGAAATAAGGGTAGGTGAAAGTTAGTAGAAAAAGAATTAGAAGAGAGAGACATCTAGTGTTGGATACTTAATTGCACATTCCTTTCTAGGTTTCGTTCCACAACCATTGAAGTCAGCAGGATGACCAGGAACTGAGGAAACCAGCCAGGACCAGTCTCTTCTTGTTTGGTATTTTATCCAATTCCCCTTCCCCCATGGGAATAGCCTAGAGGCTCATTTTAGGTTGACCTCTGGATTATTGCCTAGTGGGATTCGGAAACTAGCATCTCTGTTCTCGTGCAGATTTAAGTAGCATATATATATATATATATATATTATATATATATATATATATATATATTATATATATATATATATATATATATATATATATATATATATATATATATATATATATATATATATATATATATATATATATATTCAATGAAAAAACCATAGGTTATAGGCCATATATAGTTAGGAATTAGCATTTACAAAACCTTATTTTACTCGCATAAAACCATTGAAATTCCATATATAGTTAGCTAACTATAAGCGCTAACTATATATCGCGCACCCGCAATCCACTGCTGATGATGTCACATATTACATCATTCATGACATGGTCAGTGACATCACTGATGACATCACTGATGACATCTCAAATGACATCACTGATGACATCACTGATCACAACATCCAGTGATTGTATGTGTCTGTAAAGTTTAAATATGTTTTACATATTGAAGAATGAGTGGATGTATAAGTGTCTAGATGAAGAATTTAGTAGGTGCATGACTGACTGTATGAAAGAGTGATTAAATGTGTCTCACTGAGTGCATGGGTTAGTGACTAAACTGTCTTAATTTGTGCATCAGTATGTTTGTTGTTGTGTAAGCTGCTGCATGTGTTGATCAGTAGCTATAAGAGTGGCCATATGGGTTATTGATTGGTTGCCCAAGTATTTGAATGGGAGGCTGAGTGTGTGTGTGGGTGGCTGGGAGGTGCGTGACTCTGTGCATAGATGTGTAAGCAGTTGATTCACTAGGAGTATGAGTTCAAGAGTGCATGTGGAAACAGCTATATGGGCGGTTGACTGTGCATGGGTGTGTTGGTGAGTGAATGGATTTCTCATTGCTACATGTGCAAGTAAGTACGTATGTAAAACACAATACATGTGAGAGTTGACATATATAAATAACTGAACATAAGAGCCAGTGAATGTGTGAGTGGCTGTATCGATCACTGTGAGCTTGTATCAGGGATTATATAAGAGAGTAAATATGTGTTATTATATGTTTGAATAAGTAAGATGTGTATAACTGTATAGTTGAGGAAATGGAGGTGTGATTGATTCTTTGCATGACTGACTAGGTGTGTGAGTAACTCCATGGATGAGTGACAGTCTGTGAGTGTCTGTTTATACTGAGTGTATGTAAGGTTATATTAGAGTCTGAAGAGGTTCATTGTATTATCACATGAGTGATGTGATCAGTGATGACAAATGAGATGTCATCAGTGATGTCATTTGAGTTGTCATCAGTGATGTCATTTGAGATGTCATCATTGATATCATTTGAGTTGTCATCAGTGATGTCATTTGAGATGTCATCAGTGATGTCATCAGTGATGTCACTGACCATGTCATGAATGATGTAATATGTGACATCATCAGCAGTGGATTGCGGGTGCGCGATATATAGTTAGCGCTTATAGTTAGCTAACTATATATGGAATTTCAATGGTTTTATGCGAGTAAAATAAGGTTTTGTAAATGCTAATTCCTAACTATATATGGCCTATAACCTATGGTTTTTTCATTGAATTTTCAAGGTTTTGTAAATGCAAATTCCTAACTATATATCCACTATAACCTATGGTTTTTTCTGTGAATTTCATTGGTTTTTTAATAGCAAATATGAAAAGCTTTAAAATGTCAAGTACGTGATAGATAAAAACATTTTCGTATTTATGCACGCTGATGTGCTTTGAACGCTGCCCCCCCCCCCCCTCCCCTCTTTTGCCTTTGTTAGTACTCTCTCTTTGCAGATACAGAAGGGTAGTTAACGCAGGCCTTTACCCCCGTTGTAATCCGTCGTACCTCCTTGTCTCTCCATTTGATTGATTGTTGTCCAAGCATTTACTGTTTTAGAATTGGTTCTCTTTGGATCATTCTCTATTTACAAACAAGCACAAAGTCGCAATACTCTGTTTAGTCTTTGCAGATAGTGAAAAATCGTGTAAAAAAATAAAAGTAATCGAGCAAAATCAGTAGGCCACTAATTGGATCTCTTTTTGACCTCGCTAAAATAGAAATATTAGGAACAACCCTTCTTGAGAAATACGAAAATAGTGAGATGAACTGAGCTCCACACCATGAGGGCTGCAAGACAGCTCGGCTCTATCACCCATCCCGCACAAAATAATGACAAACCCTATGCAAATATTAAAAATATAGACAACACACCAGCAAAGAAACAGGGTAAAACATTTTATTAAAAAACTATTTACATAACGTTGGTTTATAAGATGATGTCAGTAGTGGACCGATGTGTGAATAGATCGAAAACAGCACAAGGCTCCAAGATCCGGAGAGCAAGCTCCTGGATGTTGGGTGCCATAGTTTAGAGTTCTGAATTTCAGCCTTTTTCAATGCCTGTGCTTTGTTGAATCAAAATGGCGGCTTGACACAAAGCTGACTCAAGCGTTGCTACTGATGCAGACCAAAACTGGTTTTCAGTTTGTACATTTTTCTAGATTTTTCAATCCAAGTTTGGTTGACTTTGTAGAACGATGGCTTCAGATTTTCAACATACGATGTGGTGGCGCTGACTGGGAGGGGGCGCTTCGCTCCTGCCCCCTCCCCAAGTAAGATTTTCATACGTGAAAGTACGTTAATGGTTTTGGTCCCCGAGATGCTTCGATGTCACTACCATTCTCAAATAGCATAAGTTCTAGATGTTGGGTGCCATAGTTAAGAGTTCTGAGCAGCGCTTGTAACACTGTCTGAAGCTTATTTCCACCTACTGCAGCTTCACTATTCTCAAAGTAAGTGAGTGTCGTTTGTGGACCTGACTGCATTAGAAAACAATGTCATATGTTACCTTCCTAAACAGCTTGACGGAGGCCCCTGAGGGGCGCTGTGATGGCCATGGACTCGGAGAAGACGCTTGGCTCCGACACCCTCCCCAAGTCTTATAGCACTGGTGTAGCCTGAGATCGCCCCGGACATAGGCGGCCGGCTCCCGGGGTCCGGCGGTACTTTTTGCCTTTTGATGACTCTTCAATTCTGGACCTTGTCCCACAATCCGTTTGACCTGAAGACAAGCTGTAGTGGGGCGCCCCTTTATCGTTTTAGTTGCCATTCCGCCCGCTTTTGCTACACTGTGCCTCTTCCGCCATTCAGCTGTTTTCCGCCCGCTCTTGCGACTACAGCGTCTCGCTCACCATGTAGTTGAGATGCGCCCGCTCTTGCGGTGCAGCGATAGGCGGCTGCCACAGGACTCTCAAAATGGCGGCCGTCTCTTCGGTTTTGGGCCTGGTCCACTAAAATGGCCCTGGGACACCTTGGAACTCGGACGCTTGTCTGCTAGGGCTTGGGTCCCATTCTCGAAAAGCGTCCCCTCAGCCGTGAAGATTCTACAAAAGTCTTGGGGGCCTCCGACTCCCGCAGGCTTCTGGTGGGGAGCGGCTGCCATGATTGCTCGTGGAATGGCCACGACGGAGCTACGAAATGGTAGTGGTCTCATGCTGACGCCAGCTTTAGTCTGAAACATCCAGAAACACTGTAGACTACCAATTCGATCAGTTCCGGTAGCGCCCCAACATGACCCGGAAGAGAAGAACTTGCCCTCCCCTCTTTGACTGATGGTTCTTGTTGCCTGTCCCCTCTGTTGTCATTTAACAGAACTTTTTGGACTGCTGAAAGGGGTTGTGTTCTGAACGCTGGTTGGTGGAGACATTTAGACTATATTCTTGACCTACGTTGTCGCGTAATGCGTTTTATGACACGCCGCGTTAGCGCACCCGGAAGTGATCCGAGGCGCGGCGCGCAGCGCGTAACGTAAGCATAACAGGTCATGTGACTTGTTAATAAAACTTTTCATTGGTTCATTTTACTTTTGTTAATTTAATGATGAAAAGCTTGGTCATATGACCTAAAAATTACGCTTTTTATTATTTTCGAACAATATTTTTTTTTCAAACATATGTTATAATATTCCAAGCTAATGTACTTTCCCGGAAAATTTACAACTGTCTGGCAAGTAAAATATATTCCTTTTTCGAGAAAAAGGGCGTTTCTTCCTTCCATGACGGAGCCGTTGAGTAAAAGAGATTCGGCCTGCTGTCTTAGTCGCCGATACGCCTGATTATCAGATTCTTATCGATCACTTTATGTTGCAGACATGAAAAACACAACTGCCCTTGACCATTTATCTTTACTGCGTTCCTACATATTATACCTTTTATCCGTCATGTAATTGGACTGCTTTATTTCACTTGCCTTTTACTGATTCGAAAACAGTCACTAAAAGTAAAAACTTTACAAATGAAAATACTACTACCGTGTTTTGTTTTAAAAACCTTTATTGTGAAAATGTCAGTATACAAATACGGGCCTATAACCACGTGGGCCGGCCACGGAGCAAACTCAAATCGTATATGATGAGGAGACATTTACACTGTAGAAGAACGTAACGAGCGGGCCATTAGGTGACAAGAACAAAGGTGTCTAACAGTTGCGGAATCGGTGGACGTACATTTTGTAATTAAAATACGACAGGGCCACTTACAATAACATTTTCTAGATATACATTTGCGGGCAAAGAGTTACGAGTCCCATTTATACCGGCGCCATTTTGGGCGAGGCCGGGCAGGTCCAAGATATAGTCAAAATGTCTCCACCAACCATCGGCCAGACCAGAACCCCTTTCGGCCCTTTATGCTACAAGATGGTGTCTTCCATTCAGAAAATATTGGTGGCAGCATTTTGAAAGGAAACAGAAACAGCCGTTCTCCTAGTGAATTTCACATTGTTACATTTAGGAAGAATGTTGAAGAGTAGTATGTGGAAAATCTGAAGCCATTTTTCTACAAACTCTCAATCAGACTTGGATGGAAAAAAAAACCTGAAGAATGTACAAACTGAAAACCAATTTTTGTCTGTATAGCACCAACAGTAACGCTTGAGTCAGCTTTGTGTCAAGCCGCCATTTTCATTCAATCAATAGCGTCCCCCTGCACACATTCAGGGACCTGGTCGTGTCTTTAGATGAAACGCATTGTAGGAAAAGAAGCAGAAAGGAAAAGGAAAAAAGTTCCGCCGGACCTAGTGAAGCTGCAGCAGGTGCAAATAAGCTTCAGACAGTCTTACAAGCACTGCTCAGAACTCTCAACTGAGGCACTCAACATCCAGGACTTGCCATTCGGATCTTAGCGCCTTGTATTTTTGTTTTGTTTTTGATGGAGGGGAAAGAACAAAAAACAGACATTGAAAACGGCTCAACTGGAGAAAAAAAAAAATTACTTCTTGGGTGCATTAGGGCATTTATGATTTTCGAATGCCGTATTCATCAGGTTGATGCTCATGTTGCCATAGGACAGCATAGCACCACAGTGTATACAAGTTAACTTCATATGTTCAGATGAGGCAGGTGGCATATTTAGCATTCACCTTCTTTGATCCAGGAGGGATGGAGAAAAACTGCCAGATGAAACTTGACCATCCAGATCTCGGCGCGTTCATTCATTCAATAGCGTCCCCCTGCACACATTCAGGGACCTGGTCGTGTCTTCAGAAGAAACGCATTGTAGGAAAAGAAGCACAAAGGAAAAGGCAACAAGTTCCGCCGGACCTAGTGAAGCTGCAGCAGGTGCAAATAAGCTTCAGACAGTTCTACAAGCACTGCTCAGAAATCTCAACTGAGGCACTCAACATCCAGGACTTGCCATTCGGATCTTGGCGCCTTGTGCTGGTTCCGACCTATTCACACATCAGTCCACTACTGACATCACCTCATAAGCCAACGGGGCACCCCACGCCATCTTTCGGCGCAGCATTGTAGGATGGCCACACCAGTGCAGCCACTTGCTGGACACCACCTCGGTGCCATCCGGATCTCAGCGCGTTCGAGTCACTGTGCCGGAAGACTAACCGGAACTCAGCTGAACACGCCGTCTTTCGGCGCAGCATTGTAGGATGGCCACACCAGTACGGCAATTTGCTGGACACCACCTCGGCGCCATCCGGATCTCGGCGCGTTCGAGTCACTGTACCGCAACAGTGACCGCAATTCTGCTGGACACGCCGTCTTTCGGCGCAGCATTGTAGGATGGCCACACCAGTGCGGCAATTTGCTGGACACCACCTCGGTGCCATCCAGATCTCGGCACGTTGTGCTGCCTTCGGCCTATTCGCACATCGGTCCGCTACTGACGCCGCCTCACGTGCCAACGGATTTTCTACGCTTTTTGTAGCCCTATGCCGCAGAACAGGTCATGTGACTTGTTTATAAAACTTTTCATTGGTTCATTTTACTTTTGGTTTCCTAAAGATGGAAGGCTTGGTCATATGACCTAAAAATAACACTTTTCATTGGTTTAGAACATTTTTTTTCCCAACCGATGAAAGCCCCACCTTGTTTCTGGATCATTCAGACTGAAGCTGGCGTCAGCATGAGAGCACCACCATCTCGTGGCTCCGTCGTGGTCATTCCGCGAGCAATCATGGCAGCCGCTCCCCACCGGAAGCCTGCGGGAGTCGGGGGCCCCCAAGACTTTTATACAATCTTCACGGCTGAGGGGACGCTTTTCGAGAATGGAGCCCAAGCCCTAGCAGGCAAGCGTCCGACTTCCAAGGTGTCCCAGGGCCATTTCAGTGGACCAGGCCCAAAACCGAAGAGCCGTCCGCCATTTTGACAGCCATGTGGCAGCCGCCTATCGCTGCACTGCAAGAGTGGGAGCAACTCCACAACATGGTGAGCGAGACGCAACTCAGCTAGATGGCCGCCACCTGGGGAGGCCCGTTCACGCCGCCTCCCCCCCCCCCCCCCGGGCCGCCGCACGCCAATTTTCGGAGCAGCATTGTAGGATACCAAAACCAGTGCGGCAGTTTACTGGACATCACCTGGGTGCCTGTCGTACATGTTGTGTCAGCCATGTGACACTGGACACAGACCGCTACTGACGAGGCCTCCCCCCGCACCACCCGGGACGCCCCACGCTGTTTTTCTGTGCTGCATTGTAGGATCCCTAAACCAGTGCGGCACCCAGGCGACATCACCTGGGTGCCGTCCAGAACTCTGCACGTTGTGCTGCCTTGGGACTATTCGCACAGCAGACCGCTACTGACGAGGCCTCCCCCCGCCCCACCCGGGACGCCCCACGCCAATTTTCGGAGCAGCATTGTAGGATCCCTAAACCAGTGCGGCACCCAGGCGACATCACCTGGGTGCCGTCCAGAACTCTGCACGTTGTGCTGCCTTGGGACTATTCGCACAAAAGACAGCTTCTAACCATTGTTGCTTTTTGTGTTAATAAATGTTTAAATGTTTTTAGTTTTTGTTCTGTTCATTATCGTTAAAAGTTAATAAAGTTTTATAACCTTACTTTGTTGGACTGTTATCTATTTTTTGAAAAACGGGTGAATGGGGCCTTGAATCGGGTTATTGTCATGTGTGGGCTTTGGAAGTGTGCTGCTGCAGGATCGGACATTTCAAACTCAAATGCACGTTCTTTTTCTTACCTTTCCGAAGCATGGAGCGCAATAGCAAGCAGAGAAAGGGTGATGCACGTGTTGAACACTACCTGACCTGGCAAGTTGCTGGCAGTGCCCCCCCGCCCGCTCCTGAAAGAGGGCACACACACACCGCCGCCCCGAGTACTTCAGAAATGTTTAAAAGACCATGCGCTTGTTCATGAGGCTTAAATGGTTTATCACCTCTTCTAGAACCCCTACATCGACCCTCTGACGTTTCATGGAAAAATTACCATGTAACACAATACCAAGCCCTATCAGCTGAAACCCCCAAGGAATCGTGGGGCATATTAGCAAGGGGGTTTATCTCCGCTTTTTTGGCTTTAAAAACCATGAAAGCGGAGATAAAATTATTTCCCTATTATCAAGCTGTCGCTAACACCAGTTAGTGACACCTAAAAGGAGATAGCGACCATCTTGGGCCCGGCTTTGCATGTCAGTGATACTTATCACTAATGACATGCAAAGTGGCGTGCCAAGATGTTAGCGACTGGAAACAGTCCCTAACATCGCTACCTTCTATTACCAACTTTTGGAGATATTCGCACTAAGCGCGAATATCTCCAAAAGCTAACACCTGCCCTGAGCAGGTCTTAGCCATGTTATCCAATGGGAGGTGGATAACATGGCTAAGAGCATTAGGTCGATAATACATGAATATCGCTGACTTTTCTGCGATAATAGCAAGGTTTATCTGCGATAAAAATCGCCGATGTGCGGCGATAATTTTTGTCTCTAAACAAGTTATAGACAAAAATTATCGCTAGTTGTTAGTAATATGCCCCCGGGTTTTTGCTGGCAGAAATCGGGAGGCGGGAGACTAGCACTGAAATCAGTACTTACACGCCTGAATCAGGAGAATTGGCATGTCTGAATTCTCTACAGCTGGGGCCATAAACTACATCCGCAGGGGTAGGTGATAGCCTGGGACCAGCCTGGCATCTAAAATGGCTGCCGTGCACGACAAAATTGTGGCATTCGAAAAAAGGCAAGATGGCGCAGCCGCTGGAAGAGATATATCAACATATATCAGCCTCCTCAGCCACCCTCAGGAAACATAGGGGATTAGGATATGTCTCCCGCACCCCCTTATACCTAGTACTTTAATTAACGAAGCACAAAATGGCGAATTCCCGTTTCGCTACCAGTTTGCGGCCCAGTTCGCGGCCCGTGAAGCGCTTCTACCGTGAAAAATCATTTTTTTTTTATTTTCCCCACGGGACCCTTTAATAACCCCAACAACATTCCTAGGGGGTCAAGAGGGGGATACCTTGCCCCCTTTCATTAAATTCCCCCTTAGTTTTTCACCTTTTCTTCTCTCTCGATCCTACCGAGAGACAAGATGGCGGCCGCTCCGGACTGTCACGCAGCAAAAAAAAAAAAAAAGCTCACGCACAGCCGCTGGAAGAGATGTATCAACATATATCAGCCTCCTCACCCACCCTCAGGAAACATAGGGGATTAGGATACGTCTCCCGTACCCACTTATAACTAGTAATTTAATTTACGAAGCACAAAATGGCGAATTCCCGTTTCGCTACCAGTTCGCGGCCGCGCTTCTACCGTGAAAAATCATTTTTTTTTTATTTTCCCCACGGGACCCTTTAATAACCCCAACAACATTCCTAGGAGGTCAAGAGGGGGATACCTTGCCCCCTTTCATTAAATTCCCCCTTCGTTTTCCACCTCTTCTTCTCTCTCGATCCTACCGAGAGACAAGATGGCGTCCGCTCCGGACTGTTTAGAATGTTGACAGACACCGGAGAGCCAATCAGCTTTCTGCGCGCAAAGTTCCGATAAGCGAAAAGTAAGCGGACCGGATCGCTGCCCAGAGCGCTGTTACAGATATATATCTTGGTTTGAACGTTAATTTCTCAAAAACTACTGGAGCACATATATTGAGACCTAGCAAAGGCACATCGGGCTAACAGTCCCTACAATTTTGCCAAGTTTCGTGCAAATCCATTCAGCCGTTCGAGCTAAAAGTGAGTCCAACCGCCCTATGGAAAACTCAATGCAAAAAACGCGTTTTGGGACCCCCCTTTTTTCTCAGCCCCCCCTTGACGAAACCCCACCAAATTTTCAGGAGCTGCTCAGAAACAAAATGTGCCATTTTCCTGAAAATTTCAGCCGATTCCATCCACAAACGCCAAAGTTATTAGACATAGAATTTTCAAAAGTCCCATAGGGAATTTATCCTAACTATATATACCTACTGGCGAACGCCAGTAGGTAATATATATATATATATATATATATATATATATATATATATATATATATATATATATATATATATATATATATATATATATATATATATAAATATATATATATATATATATGAAAAGAGCAGTCCAAGTTCCACACAATGCTGGAACCAACGGTCGAGACCTCGTAACTCCTCACAACCAGCTAAAGCAGTAGAGCCTCACAAAAGTAAATCCACACTGGATATCAGGGAAGACGTATATTTAATCGGGATGACGCGTTTCACTCTACAAGAGAGCTTGATCACACAATGCGCCCAAAACAAAGAAGTGTTTAAATACTTAACATAGACAAAGGACTTCAGTAAACACCACTGATAATCCACGCCTTCTCCAATTCATAATAACAAAAGGAGGACTAAACATTATACAAAGAATAGAAACAAAGTAACATAAAGTGTAACCCGATGGATGCTGTAACTTTCATGGTTACAAAAGTTGCGCAAAACAAAACAAACTGCATGTTTAACGTGCAGAAGTATATACATTGTTATGATTCTTAAAGGGGTTTGTGTATTTACAAATAACAGTGACGGCAAGTGCCTAAAGAACCAAAATAAGGTTATACTGTTATTGTCAATCACAACAAACACAATGATGACCTAGTGTCAAAAAATAACAATTTCATGCTGACATAGTGCCTGAGAGTAATATTAATCCGCTGGACCTAAAATAAGCAGCTAGGAATCATAACAAGTGAAGTAAGAACTATTCCAATAATCAAGGAAAACTGAG